>NC_060189.1:8442003-8579503 GCF_021184085.1 Oncorhynchus gorbuscha
GTAGTTGAAGTTGGGGTTGGACATGTAATTCTTCTTCATCTTCTCACGGATTGACTCACTGCATTGACAATAGAGGTCACAGGGTTAGGACAGAGCAACAGGCAATTGTATAAAAAAAATGGCAAATTAATTAAATTGAAAGCAGGGTATTTCAGAAATGATTAGGATGAAATTATGTACGAAAGGGGTGGCTAGCAAGGAAGCAAACATTAAAAAAAAATCATTTTGGTTGTTACAGCTTTTAAAGGGAAATTTCACCAAAATATGACTGGGTTTGTTTGGATCGTGTCTGAAACGCTTCTAGCACAGTGAGATCCTTTCACATATACATATATTTGACCACAAAGTCTGGGTTTCACGTGCTGAACCATACACCCGATGGCAACATCCGGTGTATTGTTGTGATGGATGAGATCTAAAAAAAAAGGCATTTCACAAAGCCTCTATGTTATACCGACCACACTATACATCTGGGTGTAGATGTGATTGTCTTTGTTTGACAGAGCCATTAGATGATGTCTTTTCAGCGATGCTCCTATTGGCCGATTCACTGAGAGACGACAGCTTGGTGTGGAGTGGTGCTTTCTGCTCTGGCCACGTTGTGCATCGTGCATTCGCTATGAATGCCGGAGTGGTGGTACACTTGGAGCAGACGAATACACAGGAAGTTTGATTCTACCGGTGACATGAAAATGCACTTGTTGTAGCTTGTACTGGGGATATTTTTGATGGATAGATGACAAAACCTAATGTTGTTAACATAGTAATGACTGTGACAGAGCTAGGGTGAAATTGCCCTTCAACTAGAAAATTGCATTCTATTTAGTATGAATCATTTTGAAATGTTTCATCCAAATGGATACAGATAGTAGTGACTGATTTCAGACTAACTGTTTTTCTACCAACTACGGTCAGAAAACATCTAGCCAACTGCTGGACATGCTAACTTGATTCAATGAGCATAATCATGCCGAGATTGGTCTACTATCAATAAATCAGTACATTACTCTTCTGATTTCTCAAGACAACCACTTGGCAATTAACAATAACACAGTGAATCACAACTGCGCGAGGAAGATTGCGATCAGAGTAATATAAAAACGGATAAGCACAGTACCTCATGTCCTCTGAGACAAAGTTGACTATGTTGGTGATGAAATTGTCCCTGACAATAACTTGTCTGATCTTTTTCCAGTCATTAGTCTCCTCGCCCAGCAGTAAGCAGATAGACTCTAAGGCCAGCTTAACCGTGGGAGGGGGGTTGGTCATGGCACGCACTTCAACAAGATGGTGACGCTTAATAGAGCTGACGGCTGGTGAGGGATGGATGGGGGAGGGAAAAAGGGGGGGGCCACTCTTTAGGAACCATGCAGGACAGAAGGGGTGGGAGGAGGGGGGTTTGACAGCAGCAGGGTTGGAAGAGGGGGGCGAAGGTACTGTGTTTCAGGGCAGAGGTGTTTAGGTATTTGAACTCCATTGAAGAAAGGGGCCATTTTTGGATCTCTTTAAACTTGCTAGCAGGAATGAGTCTTGCTCTAGATTTTACTGCAGAAGTGCCAAAACATGTCAGCAGCTCAAACCAAACCGCTCTGTAATTGGTTAAATCAAATGTCAAATCACACAACTCCTCTCTGCCATTGAACAATCACAGACACCCCTTCCCTCGGTCACACAAACCCCACCGCCGCAATCTTCCCCCTCCAACAAAACACTCATGGTCACCTGATCTCATCGGCAGAAAAGTTAACAATGGTGGGGATGAAGTTCTCCCTCATTATGATGGAGCGGATCTGCTTCCAGTCTGTGGTGCTCTCCCCCAGGAGCAGGCAGATGGACTCCAGGGCCAGCTTGACCGCCCCCGGCGGGTTGGCCATGGAACGCACCTCCACCAGATGTTGCTTCTTAATGGACTTAACGGCTAACCCCGGCCAGAGGAGGGTGGGGGCACAAGAGGACGGAGGGGAGAATCAACAGCAAAGAGGGAAAGCGAGAAGCAGAGAAGTTAGATTAAGAAGAGAGATATCCATCTCGTACCGGGAGACCGCGGGAGAGAGGACAATAAAGAACTTGGAAAGAAAAAGAAATCTGCTCAAAAAGAGCAAAGTTGTTTCTATCAGCGGGGCATCTCATAATCTAAACTTGTTGTTTCTATCAGTTGGGCATCTCATAATCTAAACTTGTTGTTTCTATCAGCGGGGCATCTCATAATCTAAACTTGTTGTTTCTATCAGTTGGGCATCTCTTAATCTAAATGTTGTTTCTATCAGTTGGGCATCTCATAATGTAAACTTGTTGTTTCCATCAGCTGGGCATCTCATAATGTAAACTTGGGGATGTAATCATTCAACAGCAGCAGTGACATTGCGAATATGAACGCTCCCAAAACACTGCTTGTTAAATAGATCAGTCTGCCTCTAAGCTGATTTTGCAACAATGTCTAAAGCAGTCATCAGAAGTGTAAGGAAATTAAATACAAAATAAAAAAGGGAGACGTACCATTCTGGGCCTCAATAACAGCGGGCTCCACCTGATCCAGGTCTACCTTGACACTCAGCTGTTTGTCTTTGATCTTCTCCTGTTGCTTGTACACAGACTCCTGGATTTCCTGACTCATCACCTAGAAATCCCAATGGAAAACACACAGGTCTAATACAACCACCATCTACTTCCACAGAGGTTAGTATACAGCAGAGATCTGAAAGTCCAAGCCCGGGAGCCACATCAGGACCTGATCTGCTTATTTCTTGGCCCAGAAGGGACGGAATTGTCAGACCACTGGTATACAGCGAAATAGTTCCTCTCCCTCTTACCTTCTTCTTCTCCGCCTCCTGCTGGTCTTTGACCATCTTTTTCAGCTTGTCGTTGGCATCCGCGTTCTTCACCTCCAGCTCCTGGCTCTTGATCCTCAGGTCGTGACGCAGCTCCTCCACCTATGGGTGAAGATCAAGATACAGACTATGGTGACAAACAACTGGAATGGACAATAAAAATCCAAACAGATCTACCATAATCTTGAAACACTGAGCCAAATTGTACGTCTGCAAGCTAGCTAGCTCTATCCACGTCTTAAGTTTGTTTGTCAGGAAAGACAATTATGGAAGGAAGCGTCACCTGGTCCACGGTCTCCTTGATTTTCCTCAGGCCCACGTTGAGATGCATCTGCTGCTCCTCCAGCTCGCTGCGCTTCTCGTTGAACAGGTCGGCGTAGTGGTTGATGAAGTCCAGGTAGTGGCGCGGGGTGATAGCCATGGTGCGCCCGCCACGCTTGGACAGCCGGCTGTTAGCCTGAGGAGGAAGAATACCATCGTAAGCAAACGTGAGTACCATTTTACCGTCATATGATCGACAGATCTGGTTTAAAATGTTGTCCCAGTCCCAAATCGTACCTCTAAGCCCACTTGTGGAGATCTGAGAGGAATTGACAGGTATAATCAAGTAGTTTCACTATATTGCTTACACCAATCAAATCCTCTCAGATCTCCACAAGTGCATAGGCCTGGTATTTCTATTCTTTCAAATACTTTAAGGGTTTGTTTGAGCCTGCCTGGAGTGCCAGATGGGCCGTGTTTTGCACTTTTGGGACTATTCCATTGGTTCCATTGCACTAGGCGAGCTCAGCTGAGGTATTTGAAAAAACAATTTAAAAAAAAACAATTTGAACCCAGGTCTGATTACCAAAGCGTGAGTCTTACCTGGTGCAGTGTCTGGTGGACAAACACGCAGCCGTTGACGATGGCCTCACGGTGAGATGGTGGCTGGGGCAGCTTGTCGTACACCACCGGCATGTAGTCAGGCACCTTGTAGTTGGGTTTCTCCAAGTCCAGTTTGATGGTGAACTCTTTGCCCACTTGGTAGAGGGCCTCAGTTGACCAGTCTCCAAACCAATTCAACACACACCTGTGGAAGGGAAGGGAGAAAGAGTTATGAGTCCAACACAGATACTGCAGTGGAAGGCTACAATCATGACAGATCTGAAATCGACTAGATGGGGGGGTTGAGTGCAGTGTCGTCTATCCAAAAGGGATCCCAAAGAATCAATTCAACATAAAAAAATACATGTTTTTTTCTAAGACTTCCGAATCAGCCACTACTCGGGACCAGTGAGTGTGCAAAACTGTTCAATGGAAATATTTGAGTGGGTTTAGAGTCAGCTACTAAGGTAATACCAGCGCCACTGTACTGTCGGCTAGGCATAACATTAGCACCTGCCAAATGCGGTAGATTTAGGTATTGGCAGGTAAGAATGTGTATTTCACCAGCCACCTAGGTGGGTGGTCAATTTGCAGGGCTCTACAGAGAGAGCTTTACATTTGCAAATAAACATTTAGTACAAAAAGTCAAGTAGGAGCACATTTGCTAGTTGTGATTTATAAATGTTGCAGTAGCTGTTTTTCTGCGGTTTCATAGCTGCTAATCGCACAAAGAAATACAAAATCTATATCCCACCTCACGCAGTAACAAGGCCTGGCTGGGGAGCTTTTTGCTGATAGATTCATTTTTGGAGGCTCTGAGTGATAGCGATCCAAAATCATGGCCACGTGACATGACTCGAGTGGCCCCGTTACCACGGTAACCTCCCGCCCTTAAAGTGGCAGCTGAATATTTAGTCTCATCTGATATTTTGGTTAATAAAAATGTAACGAAATTGAGCAATTTATCACATTACTTCTTACTAATATTTTTTTTTGCGTTAGAATCATTAAGCATGGTCATCTGTTTTTTATGTTTGTTAATTATGGCAAAGCAACTTTCGGCTGGTAGATTTTTTCCATCTACCTGCCACAGTTGTTGGTGGAACAAAAAGTACATTTTAGGCCCTGACTGCAGGTGTGGATATAGGAGGCCCCCACCTGTTGAAGAGGGCAGGGGAGGTGGCAGCGCGGTCCTTCAGGCCCTCAGATGAGGGGTTCATGGTGAAGACCACATGTAGGTTTCTGATGACCTGGCTGGTAAACCACTTGTAGAGCTCCTCATGAGTGTCCAGCATCATGCCCTCCTTCTGGGCGCCCTCCTTACACTGGGTCATCAGGGCGGCGTACTCGTCACCCTCAAACAGACCTGGCACCTGGGCAGGGACACATGTTAGAGAATATACACACAAAAAGTATGTGGACATAGTGGATTTGGCTATTTCAGCCACACCCGTTGCTGTCTGGTGTATAAAATTGAGCACACCGCCATGCAATCTCCATAGACAAACATTGACAGTAGAATGACCTTACTGAAGAGTTCATAGTGACTTTCAACTAGGCACAGTCATAGGATGCCACCTTTCCAACAAATCAAGTCATCAGATTTCTGCCCTGCTAGAGCATGAAACACATTTGGGATGAATTGGAACGCCAACTGAAAGCCAGAACTTATTGCCCGACCTCACTAATGTTCATGGCTGAATGGAAGCAAGTCCCCGCAGCAATGTTCCAACATCTAGTGGAAAGCTTTCCCAGAAGAGTGGAGGCTGTTATAGCGGCAACAAGGGGACCAACTCCATATTTATGCCCATGACTTTGGAATGAGATGTTGGATGAGCAGGTGTCCACATACCTTTGGTCATGTATATAGGAACTTGAGGGTATGGTATTTCCTAACAACAAGTTTCTCAATAGCAATATCTAGGTAGGAACCAATGGAAGAGGCGACAGGGGATCTGTTTAAAGTGACGACCTTCTCCTTGTCCCTTCTGCTCTGAGCTGACAAGATAGGTAAAAGCAATATGATCTTGATTTGGCCTTCACCCCAACCTGTCTCTTCAACATCAGTGCAGACAGAGGAACGGAGACTGCTCTTTTGAGTATTAAAGTGTAAGCTTGGGTTGGCGGTCTCTACCTCTCCGTTGGCCAGCAGAGTGTTCATGCGCTCCAGGAAGCCAGAGTCCAGGACGTTGGACTCGTCCATGATGAAGGCGATCTTCTCGTTCTTGCAGCCGGAGCGACGCAGCACCGTCCGCAGGTCCTCGTCAAAGTCGTCACCCGTGTATCTCCTGTGGACCTGGACATCACAATGCAGTCAGCACCTCATTCAACCACTCAACTCATTAGAACCTACATATAGACTTGTTCCATTTATACAATGACTTGTTTATTGTTTACTCCATGTGTAACTCTGTGTTGCTGTCTGTTCACACTGCTATGCTTTATCTTGGCCAGGTCGCAGTTGTAAATGAGAACTTGTTCTCAATTGGCCTACCTGGTTAAATAAAGGTGAAATAAGAAAATTAAATAAAAAACATCCGATGGATTCCAGACATTAAAAAAATAAAAAATAATTTAAAAAACACTTCCGAAACACGACTTACCCCACCCATAATATATTGTCGTACTGTGTCGAGATGACAATTCAGATAGCTTTAAAAATGGTAATTCAAAAGGTAATTCAAAAGGAACAGTTAGCCATTAACACAGGACTTTTCTTTACTAACCTTGATCTGATAGACACTCAGGCCATTCATCCAGGCCACAAAACGGGACAGGGTGGTCTTTCCTGCTCCACTGACTCCAATCAGGAGGAGATGACCCTGGGGTTGTCGGAAGATTCTGGAAAAGAATTGGCCGTTTTTAACAGTGTCAAGTAAGGAGTCATTTCAACAACAAAAAAACTCAAGTGTACCCACGTGCTAAATTTCACAATGTTGAAGCAGAGAAGTATTTTTTTTTAAATGTATTTACCGGTCGATTCTGAGGACATGGTCCAGAACCTCGTTGAAGAGCACCAGTGGCACGTCCAGCTCCTCCTCGTAGAAGACCCTCAGACGGGCCTTGACGTAGTCTCGCAGCTCCTCCTGTTCCACTGGGATATAATCCTGAGGATGGGGACAGACAGACATTAACACAAAAACTAACTAACATCTTTCATTCAACTGACACAAGCCATGAGTGTCAATTTCTTGGCTCTACATTCACGGTGGGTAATGTCTATATGGTAGTTAGGTGATGCTGCAACATATGCCGATACACAGAACCATGTTATATTGCATCTCAAATCAAAATCACATTTTATTGGTCACATACACATGTTTAGCAGACGTTATTGCAGGTTTAGTGAAAGGGACAGTGCAGTAATATTATATATATATAAAATTACTTATATTGCGTCTGTATAAACAGAACCATATTATATTGCTACTATGGGCAGGAAGCTCACCTTAGAGAGCCAGTTGCTGTAGAGGATAGGCCTGTTGAGGGCCTTTTCACGGTCAATGTTGGGGAAGTGCTTGAGGGCCACCATGTCAATGTTTTCGTCTGTCCAGCGCCTCTCCTCATCCTCCACCAATCTGTGCACGGGAGAGAGTAGTTTAACAGGTCAGTCAGGACCTTAGACAACAACATTGATCTCTTTGCATCCAACTTTTAAAATCAAATCAGGTCACACAATCAAGAAAACTCAGGGCCTTGGTTACAGCCTGGAACAAGCACCTGGTGTTATTCCCGGCAAGTGAAAACTCCAAGCCATATTAATAACGCTAAACAATCTTTCCCCCAAAGATTCTATTAGGCTACTTTGGGAGAGTCTGGCTACTTCCCTAAGGACTGAACACACACACACACACACACACACACACACACACACACACACACACACACCTGTCCTGGAAGAGGCGCAGAGCCTCATGGGCCCAGATGCGGATGAGACCCTCCACAGGGAGTGTCTCCAGGGGCCGCAGGGCCTCGAAGATGCCCCTCACCCAGCGGGACATCTCGCGGGGAGAGTAGATGTAGTGGGGCTGGGTGTCTTGGGTGAAGCGTTCCTGTAGTGGACAGAGAGACATGCTCCATGAGGACAAAAAGGTCAGTTCCCTTATAGCACATCCAATCTACCCTGGTCCCAGATCAGTTTGTGACGTTTTGCTAACAACCTGAGGTTTTAACAAGATGGCATAAACTGATCTGGGACTAGGTTACATCCTATCCTACCATTGTGTTCAGCACTACAAAAATCAGACATTGTGAGTGATTCCTATAGTGGCTCTCATACAAGACATATTTGTGAGGATGTGGTACCATAGAAATGGCTACTACTGTAGATAACTGTAAATACTACATTAGATAATACTACTGCTGTAGATCATGACCCAAAGTGGGTTGAGAGTATTAAAAAAAATATATATACATAAAAAAAAATAGCAACTCAGGGTCTCAACTTACTGTTTAGAGTCAGAATAGTAGAATACACCATTTTAAAATTAGATTTTGCATCAGCAGTTTCTCTCTGGTTTCATCAGTTACTGACAGGCAACCATTTTTAGATGAGCATGTTAAGTCTACGCCAGCCATCTAAACAAATTGTTGTCGAATACGGACCGGGTACGCGCCCAGGTGCCCTGACCTCCAGGGGGCCCCCATTGATCTTGTTATTTTGATATCTGACTGACTAACATGGCATAAGTCATGGTGAAATTTGATAACTCAAAATACTTCTACTGTAGATACTTCTACTACTGCAGATAACTGTAAATACATACCTCTACTACTTTATCAGTCTGTTTGATATGTAAGCTCTTACCTGAGACATGGTGTAGAACTCCACCATGGCGGCGGTGAGTGGCTCAGCGAAGGTACGCAGCGAGGGGATGAGACGCAGCATGGCCCGGTTGAAGGTGCCGTAGATCTGAGTGAGGGAGGCGGGGCCGGGGTAGTCCACGTACACCACTGGCACATGGCGCAGGAACCTGGAATAAAATTTTAAAAAATCACAACAGTTACTCATCATTCAAAACCGACCAGTGAGTTGAGTCCGGGGTCGTATTCATTAGGCACTAAACGGTAGAAAACTGACTGAAAACGGGTAGGGGACTACTTCACCTATACAAAGCACTCCTTTTCCCGTTTCAAAACGTTATGAAAGAGAGTGTCACATCGCTCCCTCGCTGTGTACCATGTGAGTCGCTACTAATAAACAAGACCTAGGAAAACGCTACATGGTCTCAAAATGGACATAGGTCATGTTGACAGTACCTGTGGGTGAGGGGCTTCCTGCCGGGGTCGGTGGGGGGGTTACAGGCTCCCACAAACTGGATCCTCTCCAGCTTGACCCAGGTCTGATCTGAGGTACGGTAGAAGCCTCCATGCTCCACCATCTGCAGGGGAAAACACCAGAGGAAGGTGAGTTAATGCTCTTGCAGAAACTCAGCATAACATAGTGCAGGGGAAGGAAACCCTGTTCCTGGAATGCTGCAGGCAACACACCTGACCAACAGATAATTGATCAATTCAGTGATTTCCTAAATTCAACACAGGTCGGTAAAATAAAAAAATGGAAGTGCCTGCGGTCCAGGACCAGAGTTGCCCATCCTTGCCTTTGTGTTTAACTTCAGAACACACCAGCCCATTCTCAAATGGCATCCTTCCTGGTCTCCTTTACTTCAGTACCACTGATAGGTAGAAAGGTCATTGAGGAAGGAGTCATGTTACAACCTATTGAGACACAGCCAGTACGTGTGTATGGATGTACACGCTGAGACCGCCTCACCTGTCTGAGGAAGGAGATGACCCTCTGGGTACCATACTTGTCCATGTCAGGCAAGTTGATCTCATCACAAAAGAGCACCAGCCACTTGCCCAGCTGCACGGGGGCCAGGACAACACCGTTGGGCGTGCGACGGTACTCGCAGTAGTGATCGAAGGTCTTTAGCAGGAGCTCCGGGGTGGTGGCACTGGAGAAGTTCAGACCCACAACCTGGGAGCAGATGTGAAAGGGTTAACTTCAGCAGGAAGACCTATTATTCATTTGAAAGACTCATTGGCACACTTGAAGATTTAGCCTCCGGTCCAATGTCCACACTAGCATACTTATTGTGGAATTAGCAATGTATTGGGTTTTGCATTCCAAGTGGTATGCATTCCAAGTGGTATGCATTCTAAGTGGTATGCATTCTAAGTGGACATTGTAAGCTGACCTAAGTCCATCTCTATGGTGACCAGCTGAAGGGCTGCAGGGTGCGCCGGCTTTTGTTCCAATTCAGCACAACAACAAAAATGATGCATACTACCGTGTTCCTAGTGCATTCTCCAAGGACGTTCTTGCACGGAGAACGCATAAAACATTACATTGATTTTAATACATTGTGTAAAAAAAAATAACGCGTTTGCCTCTTATTTCTTTGCATACTTCCAGTTGAAGCTTGCAACGATGCATGCGTCAAAATACGTACAGAGAGTACGCATTTGATAACTGTACTCCTACTTTGATTTGGACTCGTACTCCAACCCTCGAGTGCTCAGAGCACGGTAGTATGCATTTGGAGAATCACCCCATGACTCAGACCAGGTCAGTTTAGACTACAATTGAAACCCACAGGTCTAGCGCCATCTAACCCCAGTAAACGGCGTTCCTGATGGGACCACACTTACCTCCATGTCAGGCAGAGCTCGGAGGGCGCTGAACAAGGTCATGGTTTTACCCGAGCCGGGCGGGCCGCAGAGGACCAGGGGCTTGTGCTCAGCCAGCCAGGTGTAGAGCAGGGCTTCGTGGCGCACCGTGTCCAGGGTGGGTACCACAACATCCGGGCTAGCCACCTTGTGGGTCTCCACTTCGATCTGTGGCACCTTGCCCTGCCACGATTGCCACTCGCCGGAGATTGTGACCTGACGGGACCAAAAACAAGGAATGTTGTGGTATAATTCTAGGGACAATAAGTTTAGTTAGCTCATATGGTCAGGAAAACAAGGGGAAAAAATGAACTCGGGGCTCCTGTCAGGGTCTAACAAATTCTTGCTGATACATGTTGGCATCGGCGGGTAAAAATGATATTTCACCAGTCAAGTATGATCACATTTATAGTAATATCAATGCTGCAGTAGCAGTCTTAAAAGTATTTGTCGTTTTGTTTCATAGCTGGTAAATGAAATCGCAACAAAGAACTATGACTCCTCCCACTGCCTCGCTTGGGGCTGTGCACATGTGAAGAGCTGAGTGAAAGATTCATTTTTAGAATGAAAAAACTACTGAAGTGAGACTTTGTTCTTGTGTTTCCCAGCTGTTTACATAGTTTGTTCACAAGCTAGGATGTTTTTCTATTTTTGGAGTTTCAACAGAATCTCACGGGTACAAACATGACTTGTTACGTTACCACGGTAACCCCCTGCCCTTAAAGGGCAGGTGAACATTTGTCTCATCTGTGATATATTGGTTAAAATACTCAAAGGTAAAAAAAATAAAATGAAATTAAACACATCACACTACTTCTAACTAGTAATACATATGTTTTAGAAACATTACAAAGCTTTGTGTTTTGTTGGTATAATTTTAGTGGCATTTTTTTTTTTTTTTTACATTTGTCTGGTATAAAATGTCTCGTAGATTTTTTTTATATACCTGCCAGACCAAAAAGTTTATTCATTTAATAGTTAAAGTTAATGTTATTCCCTGGCTCCAGTTCTACCACAGGATGGGACAAAATAATGTAATAAACTTTAGAATTTTAATGAGAGTTAAATGGGTGAGCCACTGTTATTCAGCTTGATGATCTGAGATTCAAGAGCACGTCCATTCCTACCTCGTAGTCGATGATGGGCACGTTGGGCGCCGAAGGCAGGGGCACAGTGGTGATGCGGCGGATATATTCACCCAGCTCGCCACGTATCTTCAGCCGGCCGTCGCCTGAGAAGGACCACAGCACGGCGTAGATCAAGTACCTCTGTGGACCCAAACGGCAGAAATATGGTTTAACATTTATAAAACCCATTCATTTTTTCTAATATATTTTTTTGTACAAAAATCAGGTTTACAATTAGTGCAGCATTGTTACAAACCCATGTAGTATTATTGTTTGGATTCTTGAAAAGCACTCAATAATAATAACAATAATGACGCTTAGTGTGACAGGAGAGGAACTGCTTAGTGCAATGTTCTTTGGATTCATCAAATTTCATTCTCTGGGGTAAGTCTCCAGTCTGACAGGATAGTTTCAACTCAATCAATCCACCAAGTAAATTGAAAAAATATTTGCATCTCCCCCCCCCCCAACTACTCGATTCTTGAACTACAATTTCAATTAATCTCCTAAACTTAAAATTAATTCAAATGGAATTGACACCAAGCCCTGAGGGACTCCCTTTAGCCTCCCTGCAAGCAGGAGGCGCTGTGGCACCGCTGACTGACCTGCATGTAGCGCTCCAGCTGGTCATTGGGCATGGGGAAGTCTGAGTGGTTGTTGTTGTAGAGCGCCACGTTGCGGCAGGCCTGGTGTAGCATGGAGAACAGGGAACCCATACAACGCAGCCGCGTGAAATCCATGATGTGCTCCATCTTGGAGGCGTGCTCCAGGGTCTTGATCACCAGCCCAGTGGAGGTGAAGTAGGGCTGCAGGATGGCCGCTGTGTCCCTCTGGATCTGGAGAGGGGGAGAGAGAGGACAATGGGGGGTGTTATAAGACTTAACGTAACACTAGATGAGCCAGGGCTGTGTTCAATAGGGAGAAAATGTTTTTTAAGAGTGAAACAAGTGTTTTGTTGCGCCCTACTGAACAGGATCCGGGTAGCAACAGTACCAACCTGCAGCATGGGGGAGGCGGTCTCCTCGCCCTCGTCCTCGGTGCCCTTGTGCATGCGGAAAGCCTCATCTTCGCCCTCGTCCAATGGGATGCTGCGCAGACGTGCCAGGAAGTGGTTGAAGATCATGTCAGTGCTGAGCACATCTTCGCTGAACCAGACCATGCCACAACGTGACACAGTGGCCAGGGTGGCATACTTCAGATCCTGCACCTCAAACATGATGCGCACCTACAGACACCACATTATTAGAAGAATGCTGATGTCACAGATCCAAATGTAAATCGTTTTAATGGTAGTCCCCTTTGGACCAATAAAAAGCTGGAGCACACCCAGAGAAAATTGTTTAGTGTGGAGGTGCTGACTAACAGTGAATAAACTGTAAACTATATAAATAAATAAAAGAGTCGCACACAACTCATTCTAGATTTTTTTTAAACTAAAAGATAATGACAAGTTTTATTCAATGGCCAGTTTCACACTCAAATTAATCCTCTACTTGGACTAAAACTGAATCAGTATGTGCAAGTGTGTTTCAAAAGTGGACTTCACAGGGTGACCAATGGTATTACAGATGTAAAGCTTGTGTCATGGTTCTGGATTTTTTTTTTATTAAAAAGGGATCTGGCTCGGGGGACACGACATACGTTTGGCGGCAGGCTGAGACGCTCTCCGTTGGGCAAGGTGAGCAACTTGTTGTCGTCCAGCACAGAGTTGAGATTCTCTACCCACTCGGGGTCCACGTCACCATCAAAGATGATCCATTGCCGTTTCTGCAACTCTCCTCTCACGTTGTCAATGATCCTGGGATGAAAAATCCCCAAAACAATCGATTAATTAATTGACTGGATTTGTAATACAAAAAGAGAAAAACTTTGAGTGTCATCAACCTGACAATGACAAGAGACACCAAGAGGGCTTAGTACGGAGCCCTGGGGACACCAGTCGTGTCGCGAGACCATGTGGTGCTTAAAAACAATACATTGAAGTCTGCTAATACTTACTTCCTGAGCACATGCGTGAAGAGCCCATCGGTCCACTCACGGGTGTTGGGGTCTAGGGTTCCGTACAGGTGATCCTTGCTGATGGCCTTGGGGTCGATGATGTGGGCCACACCCTCCATCCCCTCCAGGCGCTCCAGGGCTTTGAGCAGCACCCTCCAGGCCATGGTCTTGCCACTGCCAGAGGGTCCCACCATCATCAGGCCGTGGTTGATCTGGGTGATCTGGTACAGTTGGAGCACCTGGAATGATATGATTTAACATTACAGACTTGACACTTAGCTGACATCATGGGAGTGCAGACAAACTTAGTTTAAAATTCAGACATTTTAATCAATGTCGGCACCAAAGGTTCTAAGGGAATTACATTCAAAGTCGTAACAATACTGTCATAATTGTAACAATTGACATCAGGATAAAGAAAGAGTTTTGTTTTGCCAATCTACACTACAGGTCAAAAGTTTTAGAACACCTACTCATTTAAGGGTTTTTCTCTATTTTTACTATTTTCTACATTGTAGAATAATAGTGAATACATCAAAACCATGAACACATATGGAATCATGTAGTAACCAAAAAATGTGTTAAACAGATCAAAATATATTTGAGATTCTTCAAAATAGCCACCCTTTGACTTAATGACAGCCTTGCACACCTCGAATGAGTAGGTGTACATTTCTGGGTGAAACCACAGAGTGAATAATTGGGGACGACATTACGTACCTTCTCAACCCACATGCTGCCCACGTCGTCTCCGTCTCCATAGGTGAGGAACATCTCGGCGCAGACCTTGCGGAGCTCTTCGCGCAGAGCCGTCATCTCGCCGCGCATGTACTGGACGCCGGGGAAGACGTCCGACAGCAGGCTGAACAGCAGGGGGATGTCCTCAGCCACCAGCTTGGGTACCATGGTCTCACACACACTCTGGATCAGGATCTGAACACGGACAGAGACAGAGGTTAGGTGACATCCCTTCTAGAGGTCCTATCACTTCCACAGGGACACAGAGGAAAGGGGACTTATCTTCTAGGTTAGGCGACAACCCCTTCATGCCGTACATGCAATATTGGCAGTCCTTTTAATCTTTATACTTTGGGTGGCATGGTCTCCTAACCCAGTGTAAAGAAATATGGCTCATGGGATTAGCTGTGGTCATAAAACTGGAAGTGTATTGCGACTGTAGTTTTAGTATGTTTCTAATAATGCAGAAAACTGAAGAGAGAAAACCCAAAGATACTTCAGTTCCTTTACCTCCTGTTCGGGGAGGTTCTCCGCGATCTCGTTCTCATCCACGTTCTCGCCGCGCTCACGCTTATCCTTCTTGATCCTCTGGATGCGCTCCCGCTTCACGTTGCCGGCGCTGACCAGCACGCTCTTGAGAGCTCGCAGGCCAAAGTCGTAGTGACTCTGGGAGGACAGCTGTTCGTCGCACAGCCTGCAGGTGCACAGAGAGAAAAATAGATTTTCAGTCAATGAGAAGAAACACAAAACCAATAGAGCTTTCAGGGGTAGTAGTGCTGGCATGCATGAAGAATTTCACATTATTTGATCTCTCAAATGTTGTTGAAAATGTAGTACATACTTGAAGAAGGGCACGATCTTCTTGGCCAGGATCTCCGCAGTGCGGAAGCCCTGTGAGTAGAGCATGACCTGGGCGATGAGTTGGCGGTCAGGCTTGGTCATGGCCAAGGAGCGGAACAGCTTCTTCAGATTGTCGGGCAGGTTTGAGCGGCCGGCGTAGCCGGGGTTCATTGTGATGAAGATGGCCATGTCGGGGCTCACCTTCACCTGCTTGTTGAGCAGCTCGCAGGTGACAGGAGCACCTGGAGAAGGGGGAAATGGCGACATTGATTAACTTACATTCTTAAGTGCACCGCCATATGAAAACATGCGTGGTTTGAAATGAACGATGCAATATTGTCAGCAGTCATTCAACATTTGATGTTTTTTTAATTTATTTTTATACAATAAGGCCTCTTGGACGACACATTTTCATGGACTAAAAAGCACTTTCAAATGATTCTAAGAAGCTTTTAATAAGTCTGTGGAGATACGTACTGCGGTCTCGGTTGGGGTTGCTGTGCTCCCTCAGGGCCACCTGGATGAACTGGACCTGCTGTGAGACGGCCGACAGCATCCTCTCCTCCAGACGATTGAACTCGTCAAAGCAGCCCCAGGCGCCCACCTGGCACAAGCCCACGAAGATACGACCCATTGCCTGGAGACAGATAAACAGATCTTCTTTATAAAAAAAATAAAAAAAGGCTTCTCTGATTCTGAAAATAACATTAATCCAAGATTAGCCTCTTTTAGTGTAAAGTATCAGTCAGTATTAGCGTACCTGGAAGTCGAAAGTCTCGTCACAGTTGAAGACCAGGACGAAGCGTCCCAGCTGGTGACCCAGAGCCTTCACAGACTCGGTCTTTCCAGTTCCAGCGGGCCCTGGAAATAAAGAGGATATGCTATAAAGTTACAACTCAGTTTGGCTTTCAGAATTTAAACTGTCTACTCTATTGGCTATGTATAGTGCAATTCCAGTCCTCGGGGGCCTGATTGGTGTCAGACTTTCCCCCTATCTCTAACAAACACACCCAATTTAAACTAATTACACATTTAACTAAAGATCATGATTAGTTGGTTATTGGAGTCAGGCGTGTTAGCTGGGGCAAAAGTGTGACACCAATCAGGCCCCTGAGGACTGGAGTTGTGACATGCAGTTCATGGAGCATACCAAAGGGAGCTCCACCGAACCTGGCCTCCAGGGCCTGTGTCATGGTCAGGTAGCAGCGGTCGGTCAGCGGGGTCTGGACCAGCTTGTCCTGGACTCCTAGGTACTCAAAGCCATAGTTGAACTTGGCGTTGGCCATCTGGATGGACAGCTGCTGCAGCACGTCCGTCTGCTTGGGGTCAAAGTAGAAGCGCATCTGGCTGAGCCACTCAAACGACTTGGGGTTGTCGACCTTGTTTTTGATCAGTTGCCTGGTCACGTCCCTCTGGTGGACCAGCTCAGTGATCTATAGGAAAGGAGCACAAACAGTTTACTTTATCATCCGTTTGGATAGTGGGACAATACTTCTATGTGCTTAGAATTGGACTGACAGAGAAAAGCTTGATGCCAAAGTCTGTGCATTTAACAATAATCATCTTTGAAATCCTACTTGGAGAATGCTCTTCTCAAAAGCTACACCCATTTTTCCAAACCAACTTGTCCAGAATGTCTGCCGAGGTGTCATCTTCCACTCACCAGGTGTTCCAGCTTCCTCCTGCGGAGTGGAGGCTGCTCCATCAGCACGGTGTCGGCCAGCACGTTCAGGGTGGCCTCCACATTGGTCAGCACGCTCGACATGGGCGACATGTCCCCGCCACCCGAGATGGTGGTCAGAGCGGCATCCACTTTCTCAGACCAGTCGATCTGAGCAGACAGCACTACCAGCTGAGCCTGGAGTTAGTAGAGGGAGAGAGAGAGATGTTTTTCAACATGTTTAAATTGGTTTCAAGATCTTTGTGGGCGTTACAGGTCAGACTACAATTTTCATGGATATCCTTTTGGGGCTACTAACCGGATTACTATCCGTTAGCCCTTTTCACAAAAATATTTGTCACAAAGTGGTTATGTAAATAAAATTGATTGATTGTGGGTTGTGGCCAATGTCTGTTGTGTCATTGCCGACTCAACATGATCATGGCTGACTGCTGGATGAACAATAGCCCACTGCGACGTTCCGTACCTGGTATCGGTCGATCCAATCGATGTATTTATCGAGTTCGATGGAGTTGCCCTTGTTGAACGCGCCCACCTCTGTGACCGACTCGGCCAGCAGCTTGGCCAGCGTGACCCGCATCTCCTTCTCCACCAGGGTCAGCCAGTCGTTGATCTTGGGGTGCTCTAGGAGGTCCACGGGGGTCTTGTAGAAGATCTCCTCGCCCTCACGGGATGAGATGCCCAGCACCACCGTGTTTTCCTCGTTCAGCAGGATGCTGGAGACGCCAGCGAACATCTTCTTGAAGTGCTTCTGCAGCTTGGCAACGTTCTTGCTGTTTCCGATGATCTCCAGTAAGTCTTCATCACCAACGAAGTAGAACCTGGTAAACATAAATAGACACGTGTATCCTGAATGTGATGACCATCAGTCACTTTACAGTGTGTATACAGGACTAAATGACCATACTAAATGAACAGCAACTACTCATTTCTTCAATAGGGGGCTATATATTACAGATTAAAAAGCTTAGCTTGCTGCTTAGCCTGCCAAGGCTATGTATATACAATCAAATAAATATATAATTTTATTTAAAAACCGTAAGAGTCAACAATAATATAGCTAACGTTAGCCAGCTAATGACAAGCTGATCGCCTCTGGATGCTTTCACGTTTAGTTTATCTGGGTTTGTTGCTGTTAGCTAGCATATGGACAAGCAGTACTGCAGTAGTCAGACATGACACAAATAACCAACACAGGTGGATGCGTCATTTATTTTTGCACTACACAAACATTTATAAGAACAGTCGGCCCTCAAATGCTAGCTAACGTTAGCATGCAAATCAGAGTTGAAAATGCTGGCTAGCAAATGTGAGATAGCAGGGATTTTAGTGAGCTATCAAAACTGTCTGGTGTGTTTGCCTGCTAGCTAGTAGCCAGTGACATGAGAAGCAAAGTTACGCATTCAGCTAGCTAGCCTGTTATGTTGGCGACGAAGCCAGACATTTGGCTAGCAAGCCAGACATTTAGCTAGCAAGCTAAACATTTAGCTAGCAAGCTAAACACTTGGCTAGCAAGCTAAACATTTGGCTAGCTGGCGTTGGGAGTATAAGGTAACTTTAGTTATAAGCGTGGTGAGGGTTAATTGAATTATTTCTTCAACATTGCTAGCAAGTTTATTAAGCTAGTTGTTGCGAAAGACCTGCAAAATGTTTTCGTTTTCTAGCTAGCACCATTAGCAAAGCTAGCTGCACAGTTATATTGGCTAGCTAGCAACATGACATAATTTATCTAACCAAGGTAGTGGAAACGCAATTCGAGCTAGCCCACCAAGGCCAGCCCAACCCAGGGTTGACTTTAAAGTGCGAAGCTTTTGATACGGCCATGTTTTTTCAGAATTCAAACCAAGAGGTACGCTACAACAGGACTTGCTCTTGGTTTGAGCCATTTCTATTGAGAAAAGACCCTACACTTTAGACCGGATATAGGATTTCCCAGATTTTCCCAAAAACGGAAATGAGACAGGCCTATGGCAGATGCCACTATTTGAGACATGGATAACATCTTACCTGGGGAATGAGGACCTCTCCCTCTCCAGGTACTCTCCCAGAGCCTTCTGGATCTTTCCCAGCAGGTCAGCCAGCCTCTCCAGAGACCTCTGCACCCCCTGGATGTTCAGCACATCCATCACCAAAGGAGACTTGGTTACCTTCTTCATCAGAGCCAGGAACTCTGTGCTGATGCTATATGGGAGAGAGAAATAAAAGGTTGAGCAATGTTATCTTGGTGTGGCAGGTAGCCTGGCGGGTAGGAGTGTTGGGCCAGTAACCGAAAGGTTGCTGGATCGAATCCCTGAGCTGACAAAGTAAAAATCTGTTGTTCGGCCCCAGAGCAAAGCGCAGTTGCCGATGAAGTGGATGTCAATTAAAGCAGCTCCGCTGCACCTCTGATTCAGAGGGATTGGGTTAAACGCAGAAGACACATTTCAGTTGAACTGACTAGGTATCCCCTTTCCCCTAAAAGCTTACCAAGATCTTTACCAAGTCCTCCTTACCACAGACAAGGTTCTTTGGCCTACTCCCAATCTTAGGTGACAAGGGGGAACCTCAAATATTTCCTTGATTCCTTCACAAAATGTATCGGAGAAGATCAGAAGAGAAGAACTACGGATCTTACCTCGAGAACCTCTGGGTCTCCACAGGCAACAGGTGTTTGATGTCAGCACTGCCAGTGAAGATTCCTTCCAGGTAGACCCAGCGGCGCTGGACATCGATCCAAACGTCAAACAAGGCCATGATCCGGTTTAGCTTGTCCTCCCAGCTCATAGCATCTTCCTCAAACACCTGATGGCACACAGAAGGAACCATTAATGCCTCATGGAGACTAGGACCGTACCATGTAAACCGTGTGTTCTAATACTATCCAACAAGAACCAGAGACAGAGTCAAGATAAGAACTCGAGATCCAGATCGAGACCAGTCCAGATCCCTTGAGATCCAGGCCCAACCTCTTAAGAAACCAGATCCCATCACGAGACCAAGACTGCATTTATATGATGTAAAGACGACAAGATCAAGAGTACATCTCTGGCAAGAACCCATTTGAATTTAAACGTCCACCGACCTTGTAGTAAGGTGACAGCTTCATGGCTGACACGCTGTTGATGTGCTCCTTGACCTTGTTGAAGAGGTCGTCCCAGCCGCGGATCAGACGGCACTTGTTCTGGTAGTTGATCAGGTCCAGCTCATAGGCGTTCCAGACCTCACGGATCTGTCCCGGACCAATGGAAAAACACATCAATATTGCCACTTACTGTCAGACATGACTTGATCACCAATTGGTCAAAAGGTGCACTAATATTGCATTCTATGGACATACTTGACTACCCAGATTTAAAATCCTTTTTCCTTTTTGTAATTGTGCTGCAGGGAACAAAGATTTGTTTAAGTGGAATGTTGTGGTTACCTGTTTGAGGAACTCCTCCAGGGCCATCTCTCCCTGGGCCACCAGCAGCACGTCTCTCACCACCATCTCGTTCCTCTGCAGGTCCACGTCCCAGATCTGACCCAGAGTCAGCTCTGACAGCACCCAGTTCACGTGCAGACGCTTCATCAACTGCTTCCAGTGGCGGTCCTTCAGGGCCTCCGACTTCAGCTCGATCACCAGCATGTTGATCTGAGTGACGAGACAAAAAGGACCGTTTAGTGTTAGGATAGGAAACTTGATTCAGGTATATTGTAGACGTTATCAGGATGTTATTCAGCATTAACAAGTACTAAGTTTTTGTCCAAGCTTTTCCCATCCAAGAGGAATGTCAACCAGACATGGTTCAATCTTTTGTCTCAAGGAACTACTTTTCAATTGCAACGTCTAGTTTCGACTAGTACCGAGGGAAAGGGTCTTACCTTCATGTAACTCTTGAGAAGCCTCTGGACGTGCTCGTAGGACGCATACTGCCTCAGTCGAGCTGGGAAGTTCTTCAGCTCATTTAGCAGGCCGTCTAAACTCTGACGCAGCTACAAAATCGGAAATACAGATACACATTACACTAACAGACTTGGCCCAATAGATGGGCCCAAAAGACATAGTCCACAGTGTCCTTGAACACAAAGACAAATTAATCTTACCTTGCGTGGTTGAACAGAGACCCAGGGCTGCTCCTTGGCCTGGTCAATCTGCTCCCACACCTTGGACAGCTCTGACCACACCCCCTTCAGGTCCTGCAGCTCCTCCAGAGCCACCTACAGCACATAGAAACAGATCAAACTTTACCACCAGAGGAGCATGAGGACATCTTACTGGGAAGTGACATGTTTGTATCGACAGATATACCAAGACTCCAGGCACAATGAGGCAAGGGGAACAACGATGTCATATGCAGAGTTGCTCTTGCATAGACTAATGAACAGTCCAAAATGCAGTAGGGACTGGCTGCAGATAGCATAGTGCTTAAAATATATCACCCTCTAGTTTAAAAAGACAGGTGTGACAATCATACCTGAACTCTCTCTTCGCTACCGCTCAGCAGGCCAGTGTCTGTCAGCTCCAAGGCCTCTTTGGCTCGGGAACACTTATCCCGATCATCCTTCAGCCGGCCAAACTTTCCCTCGTAGATGGTGAGAGACTGGAGGGCCTCCTCTGGACGCAGGGCCCCCTATGGAACACCAGATCTAGGATCAGCTTATACCCTCACCAAAATTCCAAGTGCAAAACTCATATGAAAGATTTATGCAAAGATCAAATTAAACAAAACCATCCTTTACACATCAATCTTTCAAACAAAAATGTATCTTAAATAATTCTCTCTTACAGCCACCGGTTTAGTCTTCTCCCAGTCCGCAAGGAGATCGATGGTGCGACCCTCCACGGCTTTGTCTTCCTGGACGATCTTCATCTGCAAGTTGGCCACTTGCTGCTGGATGGCCGTGTCCTTGCGCTTCATGATGTCGCTGAAGGCACCCCACTCGCCCTCGATGTTGTCGATGTACAGCCACGATGGCGGGAACTGGAAACGCTGCTTCTCGAGAAGCCGCTGACCGTTGCGGAATAGCTGCGAAGAAAGTCAGGACTTTAAAAATCCATCCATCTTTTCATATCAAAAATTCAAATCAAATGTACTCATCACATTCAGTTTACAGCAGGGGAAAAAAAGGGCAGTGAAAAACTTGTGCTTGCGCCATCAACAAAGCAGTACATTAATCAACTTTCAATTGAAAACATTACAAGTATTAGAAGTAATAGAAGAGAGAGATGCGTAATAGTAATGGAAAGTATTTAAACATAGAAAGTGGGTAGTGGAATCAATAGTGTATAATAGAACAGCAGCATTAACTGTGCGCGTGCTTGTGTACGAGTTCTCACCCCATGACAACGATTTGAGGTCACAGCTTGTGAGGATTGTATGAAAAATCATTTCGACGGTACTTACATCCACGTTCTTCTCAAACTGCTTGATCTTGCGTTTGAGCGTCTGGACATAGGTGATGAAGGTCACAGCGTCCGAAGTGCTGGCGGTGTCCACCGAGTGCTGCTCCAGCTCTTGGCGGGACTGTGGTGGGACAGATGAAGGACAGGGGAGTTGAAATCAGATAGGTACAAATAGTCTGCTCCAACAGCCACACTAACATGCCACTTAGAATGCATGCCCAATACATTGCTTCATTCTAAGTTTCATGCTAGTTATGACAATGGAACATATTGCCAGTGACTACAATGAAACCAGTTTCTCATGGCAGAGAGGAGGGGGCTTACCTTGGAGATCTGGGAGTGGAAGTCCTGCATGTTGTTGCCCAGCATCTGGCCGAACCTGCTGAGAACCTCTTTGTGCCAGGAGTCATACTTCAGGTTCACCTTGGACTGGACCTGGAGTTGAACAAAGTATATAACCAATCCGCATCACCACATTTCTAGGCAATAATGCATCTCACCAGCGCACAACTGAACAGATCAGAAATTGCTCTACTCTATTGCTGAATTGTCAGCCTCTTTACCTTGCCATAGTCAATGACCACAGGCCCAAACTCCTTCTTGGTTTCAGCGTTGTCGAAGGTCCCCCTGGCTTTGCGGATCTGGACCAACAGGGCCTGCCACTTGGTCAGATCCTCCCCCAGGCGGTTGTAGATGTTCTCTGCCTGCATGTCCCACAGGCATTGGTACTGCAGCCACACCTACAAAACAGAGACACATGGGTGAGTGACAGAACCAATAGCTGAAGTGAACTCCATCTTGGGATTAATCTCAATAATCGTTATTTGCTTCTTGTGCTCAAAAGACATTGGAGGACAAGGTACAAGGGGAGGAACCAAGGACACAAAAAAAGACAATTGAGAAAAAGATCCAGTATAATTTCTGGGTGTTTCAAATAGCTAGCTGGCTAAATCTGACACATATAGAGAAATGCTAAGGACAACAATACATCAACACGATTGATTGCATACCTTGACGTACTGCTCCACCTCGTTGACGTTGTCCTTGACCGAGTTGTAAGCCTCCTCCAGGGCAGCTGGGCCATCTGGCATTCTTGTCAGTGCGTTCCTGTAGAACTTCTCCTCCTCAGACAGCTCATAGTGGACGCCCACCTAGTGGCCAGGACACCAATACATCAACTATAGCAACCTATACCAAAACATCCCATGTACTTGTACCCAGCATGCTAGAGAGGCTAGCTTGATGATATCACTGAATTCAATACTAACTTGCTAAAGCAGTTAGCTAGGTGATAGCAATGAATTGAATATATAAAAGTGCTCTGCATGGCCTCCAGACCTGGTATCTCTGGCTCTGGATCCTGGGCAGAGAGAGGATGACCATCTTCCAGGCAAACATCTCCTGGTAGAGCTTGTAGCGACAGTCTTCAATGGGCGGGTTTAGGTAGATCACTTGGTTGGTGATCCTCAGCTCATGTACAACATTCTTTCACAAGTAGAAAAAAAAAAGTTTCATAAACTGCAATTTGTGCCTTTGGGAAGACATTTTCTGAGTTATATTCTTATCAAATCAATCCTCCTACTGCAGTCTTGGACCCGTACCTTGATCTTGGGCTCTCC
The DNA here is from genome assembly GCF_021184085.1 of Oncorhynchus gorbuscha. Classification (NCBI taxonomy): domain Eukaryota; kingdom Metazoa; phylum Chordata; class Actinopteri; order Salmoniformes; family Salmonidae; genus Oncorhynchus; species Oncorhynchus gorbuscha. The sequence continues at coordinate 8,465,736 of NC_060189.1, forward strand.
GCCAGGCTTGTGGCTGACTTGAGGGGCCTCTGTGTCCATGTCCACATCAGCCTTGTCCTCCATCTGACCCCGGAGAACCTGGGTCCAGGCCCTGAGCCCAGCCTGCAGACGCACCCCGAGGATCCTTTCAATCTACACAAAGGGAAAATAAAATGTAATGAATATTGATTCAATAAACCACTTATTTTTTTTCTCTTTCTACCAGAATAGGGACCAGCAGCAACAGAATAGGTGCTGGTATTTGTGGCCCCTACTGGTCATGTTCCAGGACAACTATCCGGCTCGAAGGACCATGAAAAAGAGTGCCAACTTGTAATTGGAGTACTCAGGGGGAAGTGCAGTTTTAAATAGGAATTTCCTCAGGAATGTGACCAGTAGGACACAGGGTAAGAGCCTCAAGACAACACAGAAAGTATACTGGAGAGTGTTGTAAGGGTTTTGCACAGACCTCAATGTCCAGCTTGTTGACCCAGATGGGTAAGTTAGAATAGGAGTGCAGGTTGAGGTCATCCACAGCTTTCTGCACTCGGTTGAGGATCTCTGTGAAGGTCTTGTGTTCGTACATGCAGGTCTCGAGAGAGCGCACTTCAAGGTCGATCTTCTCCTCGATGAGCAGGAGGTCGTCCACCTGGAAAACAAAATACATGAATATCATACATTCATTCAGGGCAGAATCCGAACATACGATCTTCAAGTGCGGAATGCAAGTCTTGCAACTGCACAGATAAAATAAAAATTGCCATGGTTACAAAAAGTACTGACCTTCTCCTGGAAGTTGAAGACTGTCTCGGCCAGGCGCTGGACGTAGGGGTCTAGTTTGTAGGACTCCCAGACCAGGGCAATGCCCTCCGTGACCAGAGCCTGCACTTCCTTCTTGAGGCCAGCCACCAGCAGCGAGATGGAGATGCGCTCCTCCACCTTCTCGCAGGTGCGCTCGTACGTGCGCACACTCTCGATCAGGGAGATGGCGAATGGATAGAGCTGGTTGGCCTGGTGTGCCTTGTTGACGATGGCAAGCGGCACACGGAAGCTCAGCCACTTGAGGTTGCGCACCTCCTTAGACAGCGTGATGATCTCGGGCAAGAAGTTGACCTTGAGCTTCAGCATGTTTCCTGTGCGACCGCGGGCCCGGCTGGTCTCAATGGTGAAGATGCGGCCCGACACGCCCAGGTTGCGCTGCTGCACCTTGCGTGCCCAATCGTCAAAGATCTCCTGGGTGTTGAGCTTGGCGCGGAAGCTGTCGCCATCCTGCTTCAACTTGAGGCCCTCCACGTGGTTCTCCCAGCCTTTGCCCAGCACGTCTTCCACACGCTTCATGTAGGCGGTCAGCTGCCGGTCGATCTGCTTGGCCCAGATGATGGAGCCTGACACAGGTGGCAGGTCACGCACGTGGCTCATCTTGCATGATTGGCTCTGCGGGTACTGCACCTTGAACTTGTCGTGCAGTGACTCAATGTCATCTTTGACGCGCTGGATGAGCTGCGTCTGGTACTCGCGGATGGCGCCGCGGATGTGGGGGCGCACGAACAGCGCGTTGAAACGTGAGAAGATACGGAACATCTCGTTGGCATTCTTGGCCGTTCCCAGCTGGTCACGGAGGCGGGCGGTGATGCGGGTCTCCACGCGGTCAATGCGCTCGTCGTAACGCTTCATTGCCGCCTCCCAGGCCTCCATGCCCTCCTTGGACACATCCAAGCCGTCAACCTCCTTAACGTTCTCATAGGCCAGGTTCACTTCCTCAATAGCGTTGGCGTCAGCAGCGTCGAACAGTACCTCCGCCACCTTCATCTCAGTGGGCTCCACCGCCTCGCCTGGGGCGTGCTGGGGCACCGCAGACACCTTGACAAGGCATAGAGAGAAAGGGGGGGGATGTATGCTCAATAGAGAAATCTCCATCAAAAGTAGTTTATCCAGATATAAACTTAATCTGGGCCCATAATACCAACCCTCAGGGGCACTAACCATTGACAAATCTCTGTCTCTTTCTTACCTGAGGCCTGAGTACACGAACGATGACGGCCCTCAGCTGCTCGTGCTGCCTGCGGAAGCGCCTCATATGGTCGAGGCGGGCCTGGAGCTTGCGGTGGGCTGGGCTCAGGCGCCACACCATCTTCAGGTTTTCCTCCCTCTTCCTCTTCACAATGTCTCTCAGCAAGACTTGGAGCTTCTCATATTCATCCTCCCAGGTCTGGAAGACCTCAAAGCACGCCACCATCACCTACAATGGGATAGAAATAAGAATCAACTAAATGCTACTATCAACTAAGTCATGTCAATACAACAATATAGAAGAGTATAGGAATGTATAGATGGGTTTGTTGACAACGACACAAAAACCATATGCACCAATCCATGAGGCACAAGTCAGTGTGTTGTGAATCTGGGTGGCCAGATTGCTAGCAAGAACGACAAGAAACTGCCGTGTGGGGAATCGTAAGTAGCTCATTTAATCTTGTTATTGGTACCATGTCTTGTTTTGACTGATGTCATGTCAATGCTAATATGGCTAGAATTCACTTGCTAGCTAGCCAACCAACTACTAACAATGTATTTGAAAGACAAGTGGTCAATGTGCAAATGTATTCATGTTTTCAAAAAACATTGGGAGACAAAATATAGCTTACATGTTGTCAACAATCTAAGCCAACGCTGTCCGTTTTACCTCATAGTTGCACACGTCTCGGTTTTCTTGCCAAACAACCAACTCGTCTATGGAGTATTTGTCGCAGCTGCCACTGTAGACTCACCTTTTCAAACTCCTCATAGGCCACGTGCATGAGCTTCCTGGTGCCCAGCACTTTGAGGAGCTGGGAGCTGAGGTCTCGGGAGATGGCCTCCACCAGCCGCAGGGCTCGCTGAATGGGGTACTTGGTGTTACGGATCTTCCTCAGGTGGGTGAAGATGGCCACCAGCGCCTGGCGGATCTTATCCAGCTCAGTGGCTGACAGCAGGTCGTTCAGGGGGAAGTCCTTCATCAGGGGGTTGTAGTCGTTGACAGTCTCCACTGCCTGCTTCAGACCTGGGAAACATATTCAAGTCGTTAAGTCTAATAAAATTATGGCACGTTCTAAACATAGAATTAGAATACAATAGGATCTCCATGGTTCTAAAGTAGTGTTGTCAATCACAAAGTGGAAAATGTATATTGACCGGAGGTTTGAGTGACAAGTCCTCAAACAAACAAACAAATAAAAGAAAAAGGTTCCTTGTAATATCCAATTCATAAAGAGGTATTGGGGCTTGTTCCATCAAACAAAACTCACCGGTGTCAGTGTCAAAACTGACGGTGGCGTGGAAGCGCTTGCCGTGCTTTAGGATGTCCAGAGTGAGCAGCACTTCGGGGCTCTCCCTCTTCTCCTGGATGCGGTTCAGGGCGCGCTCCAGGTTCAGCCAGAAACTGATCTCCTGCAGGGCCGTCCCAGAGGCCGGGTCACGGTCCAGCTTGGTCACCTGACAGGAAGAGGAGAGTATTCAAAAAACAACCAATTCAGACTAGCCGGAAAACACAAAAACCACAGTAAGAGATGCCAAATGCAACCAGCAAGCCATGGTCATGTTCAGTCGGTGGCAAGCATTTCAAAATGGAGTGAAGCGGGGGAGGTACTAACTTAACGTGTTCAATATAAACTTTATTTTTCTTTGTAAAATGTTTTGCTTGGATGGCCTGCTACTGAACACTACCTGGCACCCAATTTCTCAGACAAGTCATTGTTTCTACCCTCACCTTCTGGATTTCCCGGATCCAACGGTTCACCCCCGACTGCAGCTGGTTGAGGAAGGTGGGGTCCTCCACCTTGTCGCCAAAGTCAGTGACCTTGGGCTTCTCACCACGTTCGTAGCACGCCTTGGCGATGTTGAGGATGATGGGGTGGATGATAAGGCTGATCTCTGGGATTTCGATGTTCTGCTGCAGATGAAGCAGGCCCATCTCCAGCTCTGCAATCTTCTTCTCCACAGAGGGAGCCATCTTGTCGCCATCCCTGGACCAGGACAAAATGGAGCCATTATTAACCCACTGGGTATAAACGAGATGCGCAAAATATGAAAACAAACTATCATGATAGTCCACTTAGTTCCTGGTTTACCTGTCTGCCTTCCCAGATTCACGGATGTAGGACTTGAAGAAGGGAGCAACAGCATTGCTGATGAAAGAGTGCAGCGTCTCGTAGGGAGAATCCTCACTCAGAGTCAACACGCGCACCTGGGTCGATATGGGCTTGTCAGCATCAATCACTCCAGTCCTCTTGATGAAAGCCAGGCTGAAAAACAAAGTTGTAAAATGTCATTATCCACATATGAATAAACAGGGATATAGGCTAGTTGATGTAGTATTATGCAATGTTAGGAACTGTTTCACCACAGTTTGATACAGAAAGGTAACATGTAGGGCAGGCCTATCTAACTGGTAACATAATCCGTCTAACTATCCCTAGGCCCGTCTTAAAATGGAAATCAAATGCCATCACAATCTCAAAATGGATATCACTTGATCTTGCGGTCAAGGATGACTCAGGGCTTAAAACAGACTCAGAGACATGACATTGCCACGAGCGGCTGGGTGAACCAAAGATATTGCAGCCTGCAAGACAACGCACTCACAGAGCGCATGTGCACTCTTCACTCTCCTACAATATGATAGCTTTCCAACAACTGGGAGGGGAATTAGGTTCTCGCTTCACACTCAGTTGTTACGTAATTCTCCCTGATACTGCCATTTACTTCCTGTATCATAAAAGTTCTTGCCTGTTGGACTTAAGCCCATAGTGGATGTCAATGTTGATGTTGTAAGAGATGCACTCCTTTTCTTCCTCTCCTTCATCCCCAACATCCTCTGAGGAGAGAAAAGCAAGAACATCAATCAGTGAAAGCACAGAAGCATTAAAAAAAAAAAAAGGTGTAGGGATTCAGCCTACATTACCTAAAGAACTATGTAACATCCCGAAGAGGAAAGCCCAGTCTATGATATTAAACTACAATTAGAAAATGATTCAAATGAAAGAGTTGCCTAATGTTTTAATGATATACAAATACTTTAAGCAATTAGCCTATTTAAGCCCACACTACAGTTTGTTCTTGGTGCAGACTGACTGCCACAGAGGACTTGAAAATAAAAAGGTAAGTGCTATAAAGTATTGTGTTGGGGCCAAATGTTGGCAGGGCATTCGGGTTGGGCGATGGCTAGAATGATAGCATCCCATCCAAACAGTGGAGGTGGGGGTCAATTTATATCACGCACAGAGGGGTCAATTGGTGGGAAGAAAGCAATATAAAAAGCATAAAGGACACATTGGTTATACTAAAACTGTGATATGGTGCCAAATGTATTTTTAAATTGTTTCTAAAGCCACAAAAACAAATATGCATGAAATAACTGTTCAAAACTGTGTTGGGCCTAGTTATGTTTATCTAATGAAGGCTGCAGAATGAAAACAAATTTAAAAACAAAAACAAATGGTAGGACCATGTTTCTCTTGTCCATAAAAATACCCAGATATCAGTTATATTATTAGCCTACCATTTAAAACTAATATTGTAGCCATCAAGTGTAGGCTATTGTTATTTCATGTTGAACATCTAGGTAAGAGCACCTGTGACATTCTTACACGCAGCTACATTGACATTTTGATTATATATTTTTTTTTAAAGAGCAAGTGACAGGATTTCACTTATTAACTAAAGTAAATCCTCCCTCCCTCACACAAAATAAAATAACAACAGAATTAACACGGCTGATTTAGTGGGAAAGGAAAGCACATAGTCTCCTGTTTGGGAGTTCTTTGATTTGTTTAACACTTTTTTTTGGTTACTTTTTGACGATTCCATGAGTTATTTCATAGTTGTGATGTCTTCACTATTGGTCTAAAACTTTGGCCTGTTAGTGTACACACAGCGGTCTAAGGCACCTGCATCTCAGTGCAAGAGGCGTCACTACAGACCCTGGTTCGAATGCAGGCTGTATCACATCCGGCCGTGATTCGTAGTCCCATAGGGTGGCGCACAAACAACCCGTGCGGGGTGAGCCGGGATAGGACGTCATTGTAAATAAGAATTTGTTCTTAACTGACTTGCCTTGTTTTGTTAAATAAAAAAGTTGCACATACCAAAATGTTATTTTGATGGCATTTACACGTCCCCGTTACCTGTAAAACAATCGAAACCTATTTATTTCACTTACTTGCTGTGCCGTTTCGTTTTTCATTTGTTCAGTCCTTTCTTTCTCAACCAGGATTTCTATAGAACGCCGTTTGGGTCTTTGCGTGTCAAATTAGCTTGTTGACCAATCAGGACCTGGATGACTACACATCACATAATTGAACGCGTTCATTAATTTCTTGCGTAGTTATTACACATTGATTCCACTATCCCTCGTATTTCACAACGATTCATCGATACGTATGCTATGATGCTGGTAGTTGTCTTGCGCACCTACAGCACTGATGAATGCAAACAATGTTCTTCCCCAAAAACGTAGCAAAACGAAATAAATCTGTTTCAGTAGCTAGCTAGTTAGGTGTCATCTAAAATAACCCTAATTTACAAGGCGGTTCCTAGCCACCATAAGGATTAGCCACAATAGTGGACTCAGTGGTTAACCTTCAAAATAAAAGTGACAAGTGATGCAGATGCATACAAATAGTAGAATTATGCCATAATGCTAAACGAGGTTGGAATGTTATATAAAAACAAAAAGACAATTTGTGAATTTGACAAATCTGTTGAAATCACACTGGATTTATTAGACGTTAGAATTGCATTGGGGGCGTACTTACTTCACTGTACAGCGTTACCCCATAATTATGGATCAATGACATGGGGTATCAGTCTACTCAGCGACACCCAGAGAATATTAGCATCGTAGTTCTTATTGCAGGACTCTGAAACAACTGAATTGAGCCACATTTATTGGTCAACCTATGTTGACACGTTTCTGGTTACTACATGATTCCGTGTGTTATTTCATAGTTTTGATGTCTTCACTATTATTCTACAACGTAGAAAATAATAAAAATAAAAACCCTTGAATGAGTAGATGTGTCCAAACCTTTGACTGGTTTATATAAGGTCCCACAGTTAACAGTGCATGTCAGAGCGAAAACCAGGCCATGAGGCCGAAGGAATTGTCCGTAGAGCTCCAGATTGTGTCGAGGCACAGATCTGGGGAAGGGTACCAAAAAAATGTATGCAGCATTTAATGTCCCCAAGAACACAGTGGCCTCCATCATTCTTAAGTTGAAAAAGTTTGGAACCACCAAGACTCTTCCTAGAGCTGGACGATAGCCAAACTGAGCAATCAGGGCAGAAGGGCCTTGGTCAGGGAGTTGACCAAGAACCCCCCGACAGTCACTGACAGAGCTCCAGAGTTCCTCTGTGGAGACGGGAGAACCTTGCAGAAGCACTCCACCAATCAGTCCATTATGGTAGAGTAGCCAAACAGGAGCCACTCCTCAGCAAAGAGCACATGACAGCCCGCTTGGGAGTTCGCGAAAAGGCACCTAAAGGACTCTCAGACCACGAGAAACAAGCTTCTCTGGTCTGATGAAACCAATATTGAACTATTTGGCCTGAATGCCAAGCGTCACGTCCGGAGGAAACCTGGCACCATCCCTATGGTAAAGCATGGTGGTGGCAGCATGCTGTGGGAATGTTTTTTAGCGACAGGGACTGGGAGACTAGTCAGCATCAATAGAAAGGTTTAACAGGGCAAAGTACAAAGAGATCCTTGATGAAAACCAGACGGGGCAAAGGTTCACCTTCCAACAGAACAACGACCCTACGCACACAGAAAAGAGAAAGCAGGAGTAGCTTCATGGCAAGTCTTTGAGTGGCCCCGCCAGTGGCTGGTCTTGAACCCAAGCGAAAATATCTGGAGAGGCCTGAAAAAAGCTGTGCAGCGACGCTCCCCATCCAACCTGACAAAGCTTGAAAGGATGTGCAGTGAAAAATGTGTCATACTCAGGAAGACTCGAGGCTAATATATATATATATATATATAACGCTTAGCCTACTGCAACTTTTATTGATTGACAGTAGCCTATAGGCCCAGTCGGTATGATATAGAACGTCACAGCCCCACCCACCTGAGGGGGAAAACAACATTTGGTTATCCAGGTTACCCCATTGGCTCACAGCAAAAACTTTCTCAAATGCAATTTTGTTGTTGTCTGCTTGTTTTAGTTAACAAAACAGCATTTCAGGAATGTACAGCATTTCTAAAGATCAATTTTCAACATTTGTCGTGCCAATGTAAACAGATTTTTGGATATAAATATGCACATTATCGAACAAAACATACATGTATTGTGTAACATGATGTCCTATGAGTGTCATCTGATGAAGATCAAAGGTTAGTAATTCATTTTATCTATATTTCTGCTTTTTGTGACTCCTATCTTTGGCTGGAAAAATGGCTGTGTTTTTAAGACTTGGCTATGACCTAACATAATCATGTGTTGTGCTTTAGCTGTAAAGCATTTTTTTAATCTGACACGATGGGTAGATTAACAAGATGTTTATCTTTCATTTGCTGTATTGGACATGTTCATGTGTGAAAGTTACATCATTTTTTTTAAAAGGTTTTGAATTTCTCACGCTGCCTTTGCAGCGGAATGTTGTGGAGGGGTTCCGCTAGCAGAACGCCTGCCCTAGAAAAGGTTAATAACAAATTATTATTTACAATGACAGCCTACCCCGGACGACGCGGGGCAAAATTGTGCGCCACCAATCACGGCCGGTTGTGATACAGCCTTACACGGAACCCAAACAGGCTGCGCACGTGCGCCATTGTGCATACATTTATTTTGTCTTCCCACACCAAACGTGATCACGACACACAGGTTAAAATATCAAAACACTCTGAACCAATTATATTAATTTGGGGACAGGTCTAAAAGCATTAAACATATGGCAATTTAGCTAGTTAGCTTGCACTTGCTAGCTAATTTGTCCTATTTAGCTAGCTTGCTGGCGCTAGCTCATTTGTCCTGGGATATAAACATTGAGCTGTTATTTTACCTGAAAGGCACAAGGTCCTCTACTCCTCCAATTAATCCACACTTAAAATGGTCAACCAAATTGTTTCTAGTCATCTCTTCCTTCCAGGACTTTTCTTCTCTTGACTTTATATTGGGATTGGCAACTTTCATACATTTGGTGCATTATTGCCACTGACCTCGTTCATCTTTCAGTCACCCACGTGGGTATAACCAATGATGAAATGGCACGTGGGTACCTGCTTTTATTAACCAATAAGTAGATGGGAGAGGCAGGACTTGCAGCGCAATCTGCGTCAGAAATATAACTGATTTCTATTTTTAGCCCCTGACAAAGCAGACGCTCACGTACGCGACACGAGCAGTGTTGTCAACCTGTTACCGGTGGTGAAATGTTTTCCATACACATAGCTACGTTAAGCCTACTTTGACGCTGGGTCCTCACATCTCCCCTATTCTCCCACACCTAATAACCTGAAGCCACAGCACAGGGTTCTTCTCGCAAGGTATTTTTCATTACATGGGAGCATTGTGAACTGAAGGTTGATTTTTTAAAAACCTGGTTACATGTACATTGAACACAGCAGATTTTTCAGCATGCTTTGCAATTTCTGCATTAAAAAAAACTTTAAAAAAACATTACAAAACAAAAATGTTGACAATTGAGTCATTGGGAAAGAATGTCCCCCCAATTTGTTGGCGTGGTCGAGGCAAATTCCTTCTGTTGAGGTCTATATGGACTAAGGGTATGCGTAGGCCTATAGCCTATTATTTGCCATTTGGTTTGAGTTTGGTTTGGAATTTTCTGACTGCACAATTTATTTTGCATACACTCTGGTCAAGTAAAGCAGAAACGTATAAAGTTTGTTTAAACTTCAAATTTGATTAGTCCATATTGCAATTGTTTGTTCCCCCTCTCATTACTACTATTGTTACTTATTTAGGTGGCTATTGGCAAAAACTGAAATGGAAATCCGTTAGGCAAATATATTAATTTGATGGTTGATCATGAAAGAGTTGATCATAGAAAAAGTCGTATTCAAATCGAATGGCGATTGAGAAATTAAGATTGTTTTACAATAACCAAGACAACTAAATTGAAAAGGCCCATGATCATCCGACATTGGAGGGGAGGGACATGTCAGGCGCTGACATCTCTCCGCTCTCTTTACAATATTTTTATTTTTTATTTAACTAGTTTAGTCACGGTTCTCTTGCATTATGTTAATAGTCTAACTAAAACACACATGTGGTGCCTTGCCAGACTTCGGAGGTGCAGTCAAGTTCAAATATGTTGATGACATCGCGATGTTTTCACCATCGACGATGGCTGTCAAACCTAGTCGATAGATGACGCATTCGTAAAATCGCCCAACCCTACTGAGCGCATGACACTGCTTTCAGAGATGACTCAAATATTTTGTGCTCCCCTCCCTGCAATGTGAGGTCACTCACTGCTGATAGAGATAAAAATCTGCATTGCAGCATTCATACAAATATTCACTTTCTGTCTGTGCATCCCAACCAAGCCTACAGAAAACAAAGTCCAACACTCGAATGGAGACATTTCTACTCATCACTGTAGCCAGATATCTGTGCTGATCATATAGTTATCTAATTTCCTTAGTTAAGTGTGCCACGCCTAGATGATAAAAGGAATATAGACGTGCGTGTGTGTGACTGAAATGGCATTTCTATCTGGCACAGTGGTCTAGGACTAACAGGAGCCTGATTTTCACATGATCCTATAGCTGAGGGCAAAACTATAGAACAACGGAGCCGTTCATTGAACCGCGCATCCACTGTTAACATTATCTGCGTTTGGCAGTCAATACTGCCTTGTATTTTCTATAAGATTTGCACCTCTGACATTTTAACTTAGCTACGTAAACCGCGAGTAAATGCATCGTCCCCTGACGGATGCTGCGGCAGCATGAGTACATTTCATTTGACTGGTTAGATAACGTTAAGATGTAGCCTACGAAGGTGCAGTCTATTAGCTAGCATTTTTATTGATTTTTTTAAACAATTAGCTAGAAATTTCTTAAACGAACTAGCTAGTTAGTTAACTAACTACCTTAGTTGAATCAGACTGACCTTTGAGTGTGCTTCTCTCAACCAGAATGGTGTGAATTTGGGGGTTCGAAAGAAACTTCCTCATTTGCTCTATGGAGCTCTTCTCTTCTAGGGCGGTTTCCAAGGAGGCCGGAGCATCGCCGCCATCTTCCAGGAGCAGAGGGACAAGTTTACGAATATGCTTCTGCAGCACCGCGGCATCAGCAACCGTTTGTACGGCAGTAGACACCTCCATGGTGCCGGAGCTATCGTCGCCCCCGCCACCGTCCGACATTTTCCGAAATAACGACCAACAGTCGGTCGTAGACTGAACAAAGAAACGTCTGGTCAAACCACATCAACTGGTAACGTGTCAATGCGGCGGTACATTCGCTACCCTTCAGATGTATTCATGCAGTGCATGCTGGTATTTGTAGTACCAGATTGACGAATTTGAAGCTTAAAGTCGATGGAAATGTCCCATAAAACTACTACGCTACCCACAATGCAATTCAGACCGGTCTCAACTTTTGTCTGAAGGGGGGGGAAATGGGAGTTGGCTGATAAACTCATATTGTTTTACTGCCTGAAAACTAATAGTAACCTAAACTACATTATTGCCAAACCTTTGTGGTATATTTGGAACAAGAAACAATCCGATTTTCGCGAAAATTCATATGTCCCTGTTATAAAACAATCTTTGAGCAAATGCGGGTTCAGAAAGAGCATTTACAAGGTAATTGTACCACTAGGGGGCGGTATTGCTATTCAATAATGTGTCAGTCACGGTAAAACATTTCAATTAAACTCTTTTAGACATGTTTATATTTATCTAGGCCCCTACTAAATCAAATGTCCTTTCTCTTACTTTCTATTAATATATTTTGATGTGAATAAACTGAAATCCCTGTCGTTTTATGGCATATTACAAATTTAGTACGGACTAGCTTGATATTATAGCCTATCACAGTCTGTCTGACACCCCTATTGAGTTGGCACAAGGTCGTTAAGGATTATGACAGTGCAGTAACCATAGGCAGTGACGGTAAATGAAGTGGAGAGCTGTGTGGATGGATTTTAAAGTCACATGACCGAAGTCAACGACTCAAACCTCTATGGACGAAAACAGAGGTGTGGGCTACTTTTGTCACACGGAGGGATCAGAGGCATTGAGGGAGCGAACGGAGTTTTCAGAAGGACGGGGGGCTCCGACTCCTCGCCTAAAAATGCCGAATAAAGGGAAAAAATATAAGGTGAGTAGGCTAGATGTAAAGATATGATTGAATAACAAAACTGGTAGGATTCATAGGTGAAATAGTCTTATTGGTTATTGAATGAGTCTCTCTCAATTCAATTAAATTCAAAGGGATCTTTATTAGCATGGGAAACATATTGCCAAAGCAAGTGAAATAGATAACAAACCAAAGTTAAATAAACAATCACAAATGAACAGTATAGACATTTAAATGTCATGTTATGGCTATATGCAGTGTTGTAACGATGTGGAAATAGTTAAAGTACAAAAGGGAAAATAAATACATATAAATATGGGTTGTATTTACAATGGTGTGTTCTTCACTGGTTGTCAGTGGTGGAAAAGGAGCTAATAAACTCAGAAAAAAAATTACATCCTTTTTCAGGACCCTGTCTTTCAAATATAATTCTTAAAAATCCAAATAACTTCACAGATATTTATTGTAAAAGGTTTAAACACTGTTTCCCATGCTTGTTCAATGAACCATAAACAATTAATGATCATGCACCTGTGGAACGGTCATTAAGACACTAACAGCTTATAGACAGTAGGCAATTAAGGTCAGTTATAAAAACGTAGGACACTAAAGAGGCCTTTCTAATGACTCTTAAAAACACCAAAAGAAAGATGCCCAGGGTCCCTGACATCACCCGATTGAAATGCTATTAGCGCACACCACCGCTAACTAGCTAGCCATTTCACATCGGTTATACTCACCCCCCTTTTGACCTCCTCCTTTTCCGCAGCAACCAGTGATCCGGGTCAACAGCATCAATGTAACAGTTTAGCTTCCTCCCCTCCCCGGGCTCGAACCAGGAACCCTCTGCACACATCAACAACTGACACCCATGAAGCATCGTGCCACAAAAGCCACAGAGCAAGGGGAACAACAACTTCTGGTCTCAGAGCTAGGGACATCACCGAGTGAAACACTATTAGCGTGCACACCGCTAACTAGCTAGCCATTTCACATCGGTTCCACTCACGTTTTGTCTCACCAGGGGTGATGGTCGGATTTGTGTTTATCGTCGAAGGAATGAGCGTTACACCGAAGCCTGTACTCTGGATTGAGACCGATTTGGAGGTGGAGGGTCCGTCATGGTCTGGGGCAGTGTGTCACAGCATCATCCAACTTAACTTGTTGTCATTGCAGGCAATATCAATGCTGTGCGCTACAGGGAAGACGTCCTCCCTCATGTGGTACACTTCCTGTAGGCTCATCCTGACATGACCCTCCAGCATGACAATGCCACCAGCCATACTGCTCGTTCTGTGCGCGATTTCCGGCAAGACAGAAATGTCAGTGTTCTGCCATGGCCAGCGAAAAGCCCGGATCTCAATCCCATTGAGCACGTCAGGGACCTGTTGGATCGGAGGGTGAGGGCTAGGGCCATTCCCCACAGAAATGTCCGGGAACTTGCAGGTGCCTTGGTGGAAAGGTGCGGTAACATCTCACAGCAAGAACTCGCAAATCTGGTGCAGTCCATGAGGAGGAGATGCACTGGAGTACTTAGTGCAGCTGGTGGCCACACCAGATACTGACTGTTACTTTTGATTTTGACCCCCCCCCTTTGTTCAGGGACACATGTCTGTGGAATATGTTCAGTTTATGTCTCAGTTGTTGAATCTTATGTTCATACAAATATTTACATATGTTAAGTTTGCTGAGAATAAACGCAGTTGACAGTGCTGAGTTTAGTACTACTTGAGTAAAAGTAAAGATACCTTGATAGAAAATTACTCAAGTAAAAGTGAAAGTCCCCCAGTGACATACTACTTGAGTAAAAGTATTTTGATCAGATGCAGTAGGGATGACCAGAGTTGCTCTCTTGATAAGTGTGTGAATTTGACTATTTTCCTGTCCTGCTAAGCATTCAAATGTAACGAGTACTTTTTGATGTCAGGGAAAATATATGGAGTAAAACATACATTATTTTCTTTAGGAATGCACAGATACCCCCCCAAAAACAAGTTAAGAAGTACTTGAAAATATTTTTACTTAAGTACTTTACACCACTGCTGGTTGCCCTTATCTTGTGGCAACAGGTCACAAATGTTGCTACTTTGATGGCACACTGTGGTATTTCACCCAATAAATATGGGAGTTTATCAAAATTGGATTTGTTTTCAAATTCTTTGTGGGACTGTGTAATCTGAAGGAAATATGTGTCTCTAATATGGTCATACATTGGGCAGGAGGTTAGGAGTGCATCTCAGTTTCCACCTCATTTTTTTGGACAGTGTTCACATAGCCTGTCTTCTCTTAAGAGCCAGGTCTACCAACAGCAGCCTCTCTCAATAGCAAGGCTATTTTCTGGATTTTGATAATTAGTGGGTATTGGCCAAATTCTGCTCTGCATGCATTATTTGGTGTTTTACATTGTACACTGTTTTTGCAGAATTCTGCATGCAGAGTCTCAATTGGTGTTTGTCCCATTTTGTGAATTCTTGGTTGTTGAGTGGACCCCAGACCTCACAACCATAAAGGGCAATGTGTTCTCTAACTCTAACTATCTATCTGTCTATCTAACCTGGGCCTACTGTCACTCACACAGTTTGTCTGTATTATGTAGGAATCTTCCAAGCCTGTGAAAGCAAGCAAACCTGGATGCAAAAATGGACATTCCAACTCTGACCATGAGGTAGGAAGCAATCCAACCTGTATTTTCTTAGTTTTGCCACCATACTTAAAAGAAATTTAAAAAAAGTTGGAAAGTACTGATGAACAATGATACTGATGAACCTTTTGATTTGAAAACAGAGTTGGGCCCATCTTTGTTCTGTTCTGTTATATTCTATCTACACCCATCAAGTACTTATCAAGCAATGTGAAAATCAATTGACTTTTACACTCATGTGTGAAACAGACTGCATGGATTCTTCTAAAATAGGCAAAGGAAGTACAAGTACTCAATGAGCCAAGGAATATATGACTTTATCTGGGGTTAGTGGAAAGAACAAACCGGTCTAATGAGAGATGTCATGAATCCTCTTTCACCTTTTTAGAGCCTTCCTAGCTTCAGACTTCTGGCTCTATAAATACACTGTCAGAGTGTTTCCAAAATGGTACCCTATTCCCTATCTAGTGCACAGGGGCATATAAGGCTCTGACCAAAAGTAGTGCACTAAATAGGGAAAATGTGCCATTTGGAACAAAGCCTCAGGGTTCCTCTGGCATGCAGAGTTCTTAGAAAACCTACTAATCAATATTAGTGTTATGCATTGTAAGTGTGTTTTTAATACACTGTCAGTTGATCGACTGCTAGGTACTGACTAGAACTAGACAGTCACGTCTGGCTGTCTACAGTCTATCCGTATGGTCCTACAGTATGGTACTGTAGTATTTATTTAGACTTAAAACATATGTATATCTGCTGAAACAGCATGAGGAAGCAGAGCTAAGTCCCTTGACCAAGAGCCTCTTGTGCTGTATAATTACCACACCAGTGTGAACATGAATACTGATTAGAGGAGAATCGTAGCAGCAAGCCTATTGACTGTTATTACTTTTTATCTGTAGTCACAATGAAGTGATACGATATTGATAAAACACAGTTGTCACTGTTAAACAAATATTATTGTGTATCATATAGCATTTATTGCATAGTAATACTGATTTATATCTGGGGTGTGTTTTGTGGTAATCACTACCTGGAAAATACGTCCAGGATATTGCAGAGGGTGAGATGAGAACAACACTGTCCATATTCATAATTTACACTTCCAGACAACTTTTGAACCTTGAGATAATCAATCAAATTCAAGTTCATGTTTTTTTGGATTATGATAAGGTAAGAAGCAGTACGAAGTCATGTTAGGTGTTTCTGAGTTCTGACGAAGGCCTTGAGGCCGATACGTAAAGCGGAATAAAGAACCGTGATACTAGCAAGAGCAGTGTGCAGGTTTCTTCTTTTTCTCATCTTATTCAATTGTTACCATGCACCTGCAACAAAGATTGCTCAGATGTGTGAGTGCCTTTTGAAAAACCTGAAGAAACCCAACTAGTGTTATATGTTGTTATCTCTTCAGTCATGATGGCAGCAGGGTAGCCTAGTGGTTAGAATGTTGGACTAGTAACCGGAAGGTTGCAAGTTCAAATCCCAGAGCTGACAAGGTACAAATCTGCCATTCTGCCCCTGAACAGGCAGATAACCCACTGTTCCTAGGCTGTCATTGAAAATAAGAATTTGTTTTTAACTGACTTGCCTAGTAAAATAAAGGTAAAATAAAAAAATGGCTGATGTGCTATACTTCATGAGAATGTCCATCGCCACCCCACAAGGCTTTAAAGCTGCATTCAATATTCACCTAATCAAAGTTTGAATGGAGATTATTGGGAAACATATGCTCTCATTTAACAAAGGAACAATATGAGGTGGGGTTTCCAGATTACCTTGTCAATGTTAGCAAGACAGAAGACAGACAGACCGGCAGACAGACAAGACCGGCAGACAGACAGTCAGACAGACAGACAGAATGATGCCACTATCACTGCCTGTACAGCTCTATCAGTTATCTGTCTCTGTGGGACTCCATTACACACCCTGTGTCAACAGAGACCGTATATATACACACACACACACACACACAGCACCTCTGATCAGGTTCCCTCCCAGGGAAACATCTGATTTGGAAGAGGAACATGACCCTTAACCACAACTCCACATCATCATTGACTCCTCCCCGTGGAAACAATTTGGGTAATTGTGATCCCTGGCTTCCTTGGGCAGGAAACTGCTGGCCAGTAACGGGAACCCTCGCTCTGCGACTCTTGTTTCCACAGGGTTCCAATAAGAAGAGCGCGCATCCGCCTAACACCCAGCTGCTGAGGGTGAAACCTGGCTCAAACTCAGCAGTCAAGAGGGAGCGGAGGCTGAGTGCGTCTGTCTTCCCCATCAGCACCAATAGGAAGCTGCAGACGCTGCCTGCTATTAAAGGTACTCTTGAGATGCACATATACAGTACACGTGACCGACTCGGGTGGTTCAAACTCAAGTCTCCGAGTTAACAAGACTGTGTTAGCCCACTGAGCTAAAGCCTAGGTATTAGCTTAGGGAGCCAATGTAAGTCTTCAGGTCTCAAGCAAGGTTACTTATCACAGGAGTGTGGTTCCAAACAAACACTGTCTCTCACTTTCAATATGGCCTCAAAGATGACGTTTTAGAATCGGAGTAGGGAATAGAAGTTAGTGACTCCTCTTAAATATTCACTGTTCTCAGTTTATCATTGTACAGTTCAGTTCAATATGTCTCAAGGGCTCACACATTCTGTGTTTACTGGTAATCACATGCATGACATGAGCGTAGCACCGTTAGTTCTGACCTATTAGGATCAGGGGAGGTTATATTAACAATTCATAGGCTCCTAGGATTCTCATAACCAGCTTTTTAACCTTCAGGACTTAGCGTGCTACATTATTTAGACCATAGCGGATGGCAGTTCATGTCTATCGCCAATGCTAATCATCTGCACTCAACTGTATCTCAAGTCTTATCTTGAAGAAACAGATAGTCCCTAGAGAGGGACTGCACATCATGTCTAGGGTAACAGGGATTCAAATGGAGTCTTGAGACAAAGATCGGTCATTAGTGGGATTGATGCCACTATGGAATCGGCACAGTTAAGGTAAGAGTGTTGACCATGGTTGCTTCTGTGGATCACTCTAGATGGGTCTGTTAGATGACTGAATGTAATATAATCTTGAGCGGCTTCACTGCAGGTAGATTTGTATGTTTTAATATTCAATAATATTAAACAAATTACAAAATAGAGTGCTGATCTAGTATCAGCTGCCCACTTGTTTCTATAATGTTATTCGTATCAGTTTTGCTATTCAGATCATATCTCAGCACACATATGGGCCCTGGGCCCATATCCACAAAGTGTCTCTGAGTAGGAGTGCTGATCTAGGATCAGTTTAGCTTTTTTAGATAAAAATGAATAGATCTGCAATCCTACTCTGAGATGCTTTCGGTATAGGGCCCTGTATTGCTTCTTGGAAATAATTTACCTGAGAAATAGACTCTCCGCAAATCTAGATACAAATCCTTTATTTCCACTGTTTTGTTTCCATTAATTGTTTAAAAAAAAAAAGTTAAATAATTTAAGTATAGATTGTTATGTAATATTCGAGGGAGCAGAGTGACATGATGTACCATTCGACATGCTGCCCACCAACAGTGATTGAAAGGACTGACAGTGATTTTATATTTTGTACAGATACTTGGCAGTTGTTGTTTGGTCTTATGATGCACTCGATGAGATATAGGGGGTTGAGGTTTACACCTTTACATGACTAATTTGTTTACACAGAGCATTACAGACAAGATCGTTTGCTTTCAGAAAAGTATCCTACAGTGCGCTCCCCATTGGGGCCAAACAAATTGGTTAAATCAATGTTGTTTCCACGTCATTTCAGACCAAAAAGTATATGTGATGACGTTGAATGGTAAACTGATTGGATTTGGCAACAAGTCATCAACGTAAGGGAATTTTGTATTTTTGTTTTCATCTGAGCACAGTGGGTCCCTTCTTCTTACCCGCAGAAGAAAGACATTGATTGGTTGAATGACTGATTGATTGACAACAAAGAACCACAAACATAGGTATTACTTTTCTATAGAGGAATTATGTTGATCATATACGATCAACCAGGCACGTTCAAAGCTTAAACCGTGTTTAAACAGTGCTTGGTTCTGTGCCAATATCCATACAATAGCATACTACATAGAATGCAGTGTATTGGCATTAAATTCCAAGTTGTAGCCGATGCTAATATGGATATCAGAGCACAACATCCCCCCAGACCACAAACACAACTCTCCTTCCTACTGATCCAACATTACTAGCATATCTCACTACGTACAGAGAAGCAGTGTATTGGCCATGCATTCTACACTTAGACGCCAGTATGGATATTGTTTTTCTCTTCCAGACAACACAAAGGCATTGGTGTTGTCCTTGGTTTGTTTTGCAGTAACCACTGTAAGCGAAGGTGGGAGCAACCGGAGCATGTCTGAGCAAGCCAAACCTTTTAATGTCATCACACAAATCACACCTGACATGTTTAAGGACTGCACTGTGGTTGTACAGGACTACCCCCCTTCCCCCGCGCATCACTATGTATTGTTGACAGTCCACTATTCCCTGGCAAATAACTTCATTTATCATTTATATGTATGTCATTAGCTATCTGCTAACTAACCGCATCTGATAGGCGAGCAGGGAGCTTCTCTCAAAACATTTGAATACCTACATACCTACAAATGTAAAGTTACAGTATGTCAGACTACAATGGTTTATGTGTTCTTACTTGTTGCAGTACATTCACCCACTTGGCAGGCACCAATGACCCCACTAAACGGATAGGCGTCATAAATCTCTAAATGTTATTCACCTGTGTCGGACGACTTAGAAGTCATATACAGTGGGGCAAAAAAGTATTTAGTCAGCCACCAATTGTGCAAGTTCTCCCACTTAAAAAGATGAGAGGCCTGTAATTTTCATCATAGGTACACTTCAACTATGACAGACAAAATGAGGGGGAAAAAATCCAGAAAATCACATTGCAGGATTTTTAATGAATTTATTTGCAAGTTATGGTGGAAAGTTTACCTGAATTGACTGAACAGCAATGGAATTGACCCCAACCCAGTTTCCAATGGAGCTCACACCCTGTACTGTGTTTCCTCTATTGCAGCAGGTAGGCTGCCTTCCTCTATTGAAGCAGGTAGGCTGCCCTCCTCTATTGCGGCAGGTAGGCTGCCCTCCTCTATTTCAGCAGGTAGGCTGCCCTCCTCTATTTCAGCAGGTAGGCTGCCCTCCTCTATTGCAGCAGGTAGGCTGCCCTCCTCTATTAAAGCAGGTAGGCTGCCCTCTTCTATTTCGGCAGGTAGGCTGCCCTCATCTATTGTGGCTGGTAGACTGCCTTCCTCTATTTCGGCAGGTAGGCTGCCCTCTTCTATTTCGGCAGGTAGGCTGCCCTCCTCTATTGCGGCAGGTAGACTGCCCTCCTCTATTGCGGCAGGTAGGCTGCCCTCCTCTATTGCGGCAGGTAGGCTGCCCTCCTATTGTGGCAGGTAGGCTGCCCTCCTCTATTGTCAGCAGGTAGGCTGCCCTCCTCTATTTCAGCAGGTAGGCTGCCCTCCTCTATTGCAGCAGGTAGGCTGCCCTCCTCTATTGCAGCAGGTAGGCTGCCCTCCTCTATTTCAGCAGGTAGGCTGCCCTCCTCTATTTCAGCAGGTACGCTGCCCTCCTCTATTGTGGCTGGTAGGCTGCCTTCCTCTATTAAAGCAGGTAGGCAGCCCTCCTCTATTTCAGCAGGTAGGCTGCCCTCCTCTATTGTGGCTGGTAGGCTGCCTTCCTCTATTAAAGCAGGTAGGCTGCCCTCTATTGCAGCAGGTAGGCTGCCCTCCTCTATTGTTGCAGGTAGGCTGCCCTCATCTATTTCGGCAGGTAGGCTGCCCTCCTCTATTTCAGCAGGTATGCTGCCCTCCTCTATTGCAGCAGGTAGGCTGCCCTCCTCTATTTCGGCAGGTAGGCTGCCCTCTTCTATTTCGGCAGGTGGGCTGCCCTCCTCTATTGTGGCAGGTAGGCTGCCCTCTTCTATTTCGGCAGGTAGGCTGCCCTCCTCTATTTCTGCAGGTAGGCTGCCCTCCTCTATTTCAGCAGGTAGGCTGCCCTCCTCTATTTCAGCAGGTAGGCTGCCCTCCACTATTTCAGCAGGTACGCTGCCTTCCTCTATTGTGGCTGGTAGGCTGCCTTCCTCTATTAAAGCAGGTAGGCTGCCCTCCTCTATTGCGGCAGGTAGACTGCCCTCCTCTACTGCGGCAGGTAGGCTGCCCTCCTCTATTTCAGCAGGTAGGCTGCCCTCCTCTATTTCAGCAGGTAGGCTGCCCTCTATTGCAGCAGGTAGGCTGCCCTCCTCTATTGCAGCATGTAGGCTGCCCTCCTCTATTGCAGCAGGTAGGCTGCCCTCCTCTATTGTGGCTGGTAGGCTGCCTTCCTCTATTAAAGCAGGTAGGCTGCCCTCTATTGCAGCAGGTAGGCTGCCCTCCTCTATTGTTGCAGGTAGGCTGCCCTCATCTATTTCGGCAGGTAGGCTGCCCTCCTCTATTGCAGCAGGTAGGCTGCCCTCTTCTATTTCGGCAGGTCGGCTGCCCTCATCTATTGTGGTTGGTAGGCTGCCTTCCGCTATTTCGGCAGGTAGGCTGCCCTCTTCTATTTCGGCAGGTAGGCTGCCCTCTTCTATTGTGGCTGGTAGGCTGCCTTCCTCTATTTCGGCAGGTAGGCTGCCCTCCTCTATTGCGGCAGGTAGAATGCCCTCCTCTATTGCGGCAGGTAGGCTGCCCTCCTATTGTGGCAGGTAGGCTGCCCTCCTCTATTGTAGCAGGTAGGCTGCCCTCCTCTATTGCAGCAGGTAGGCTGCCCTCCTCTATTTCAGCAGGTAGGCTGCCCTCCTCTATTTCAGCAGGTAGGCTGCCCTCCTCTATTGTGGCTGGTAGGCTGCCTTCCTCTATTAAAGCAGATAGGCTGCCCTCATCTATTGTGGCTGGTAGGCTGCCTTACTCTATTTCGGCAGGTAGGCTGCCCTCTTCTATTTTGGCAGGTAGGCTGCCCTCATCTATTGTGGCTGGTAGGCTGCCTTCCTCTATTTCGGCAGGTAGGCTGCCCTCTCTATTGCGGCAGGTAGACTGCCCTTCTCTATTGTAGCAGGTAGGCTGCCTTCCTCTATTGCAGCAGGTAGGCTGCCCTCCTCTATTTCAGCAGGTAGGCTGCCCTCCTCTATTGTTGCAGGTAGGCTGCCCTCATCTATTTCGGCAGGTAGGCTGCCCTCCTCTATTTCAGCAGGTATGCTGCCCTCCTCTATTGCAGCAGGTAGGCTGCCCTCCTCTATTTCGGCAGGTAGGCTGCCCTCTTCTATTTCGGCAGGTGGACTGCCCTCCTCTATTGTGGCAGGTAGGCTGCCCTCTTCTATTTCGGCAGGTAGGCTGCCCTCCTCTATTTCTGCAGGTAGGCTGCCCTCCTCTATTTCAGCAGGTAGGCTGCCCTCCTCTATTTCAGCAGGTACGCTGCCCTCCTCTATTGTGGCTGGTAGGCTGCCTTCCTCTATTAAAGCAGGTAGGCTGCCCTCCTCTATTGCGGCAGGTAGACTGCCCTCCTCTATTGCGGCAGGTAGGCTGCCCTCCTATTGTGGCAGGTAGGCTGCCCTCCTCTATTTCAGCAGGTAGGCTGCCCTCCTCTATTGCAGCAGGTAGGCTGCCCTCCTCTATTGCAGCAGGTAGGCTGCCCTCCTCTATTTCAGCAGGTACGCTGCCCTCCTCTATTGTGGCTGGTAGGCTGCCTTCCTCTATTAAAGCAGGTAGGCTGCCCTCCTCTATTTCAGCAGGTACGCTGCCCTCCTCTATTGTGGCTGGTAGGCTGCCTTCCTCTATTAAAGCAGGTAGGCTGCCCTCTATTGCAGCAGGTAGGCTGCCCTCTATTGTTGCAGGTAGGCTGCCCTCATCTTTTTCGGCAGGTAGGCTGCCCTCCTCTATTTCGGCAGGTAGGCTGCCCTCCTCTATTTCGGCAGGTAGGCTGCCCTCCTCTATTTCGGCAGGTAGGCTGCCCTCCTCTATTTCGGCAGGTAGGCTGCCCTCCTCTATTTCGGCAGGTAGGCTGCCCTCCTCTATTTCGGCAGGTAGGCTGCCCTCCTCTATTTCGGCAGGTAGGCTGCCCTCCTCTATTTCGGCAGGTAGGCTGCCCTCCTTTAATAACCTTAAGCCTGGCTCGTAGAGTATAATTAGAAAGAGGTGCAGACCGTTAAGTTCTCTCTTCAGAGATCCATGTGATCCGCAATTATGCTAATTGTCGTTACTCAGTCCTATTCTTGCCTTCTCAGCGCTGCAATCTATGGGTTTTGATTAACAGGTGTATTATTGCTTGGCTACTCATGAAACGTCAGCACTTTAACCTTTTTGGCAAGATAAAACACAGTCCATAAAAACACATCGGACTGTCTTTTCCAGATCAGAAGCAAACAAGACAACACACTGAAAGCATAATGTGCAGGTTGTGGAGGAAAAGTGTTAGTAGGCTGAAACAAGGACGTGATGGAGGCTGAAACAAGGACGTGGTGGAGGCTGAAACAAGGACGTGGTGGAGGCTGAAACAAGGACGTGATGGAGGCTGAAACAAGGACGTGGTTCAGGCTGAAACAAGGACGTGGTGGAGGCTGAAACAAGGACGTGGTGGGGGCTGAAACAAGGACGTGGTGGAGGCTGAAACAAGGACGTGGTGGAGGCTGAAACAAGGACGTGGTGGAGGCTGAAACAAGGACGTGGTGGAGGCTGAAACAAGGACGTGGTGGAGGCTGAAACAAGGACGTGGTGGAGGCTGAAACAAGGACGTGGTGGAGGCTGAAACAAGGACGTGGTGGAGGCTGAAACAAGGACGTGGTGGAGGCTGAAACAAGGACGTGGTGGAGGCTGAAACAAGGACGTGGTTCAGGCTGAAACAAGGACGTGGTGGAGGCTGAAACAAGGACGTGATGGAGGCTGAAACAAGGACGTGATGGAGGCTGAAACAAGGACGTGATGGAGAATGAAACAAGGACAACGACAATTTACTCTTGTCTAGTTACCCTCTCCAACTTCAATGGTCAGTTGGCATTTAATGCCCTGCATGTGAGTTCTCTGCTACTTGGCTCAACTGAAGTTTTCCCACTACTCTTTTCACTTGTGCAGAGAAGACAATGTTTTTTTTTGTGCAGACTAAATAGGGTTTTCTAAAACATATAATGCACCAACAAATAATTTCCATGTTTCATAAGTTATTATTCACTGTCAAACTGTCCTGATGATAACACTTCTGACAGCAGAGCTACATAAAATTGTCAGACTCCAGCCACCCATGTCATAGACTGTTATCTCTGCTACTGCATGGCAAGCAGTACCGATGCACCAAATCTGGAACCAACAGGACCCTGATCACCTTCTTCCCCCAAGCTGTAAGACTGCTAAATAGTTAACCAATAGCTACCCGGAATATCTGCAAATACCCTTTTTGCACTAATCTCTTTTGACTCATCAGATACGCTGTTACTGTTTATTATCTATCCCGTTGCCAAAGCAGCAGCTACTCTTCCTGGGGTCCAACAAAATGAAGGCAGTTTATACAATTGTGTGCCCTCGGGCCCCTTCTCCCCACTACCACATATCTATAGTTGTGTGCGTGTGTGTGTGTGTGTGTGTGTGTGTGTGTGTGTGTGTGTGTGTGTGTGTGTGTGTGTGTGTGTGTGTGTGTGCGTGCGTGCGTGCGCACGTCTGTGTGTGTTTATGTTGCTTCACAGTCCCCGCTGTTCCGTAAAGTTTTTTTTCAATCTGTGTTTTCAATCTAATTTGACTGCTTACGTCAGTTACCTGATGTGGAATAGAGTTCCATGTATTCATGGCTCTATGTAGTACTGTGTGCCTCCCATAGTCTGTTGGACTATGGGAAGACTTGGGGACTGTGAAGAGACCTCTTGCGGCATGTCTTGTGGGGTATGCATGGGTGTCCGAGCTGTGTGCCAGTAGTTTAGACTGACAGCTCGGTGCATTCAACATGTCAATACCTCTCATACATATAAGTAGCGATGAAGTCAATCGCTCCTTCACTTTCAGCCAGGAGAGATTGACATGCATATTATTAATATTAGCTCTCTGTGTACATCAAAGGGCCAGTCGTGCTGCCCTGTTCTGAGGGCCAGCCGTGCTGCCCTGTTCTAAGCCAAATGCAATTTTCCTAAGTCTCTTTTTTTTGTGGCACCTGACCACACGACTGAACAGTAGTCAAGTTGCGACAAAACTAGGGCCTGTAGGACCTGCCTTGTTGATAGTGTTGTTAAAAAGGTAGAAACTAGGGCCTGTAGGACCTGCCTTGTTGATAGTGCTGTTAAGAAGGTGGAAACTAGGGCCCGTAGGACCTGCCTTGTTGATAGTGTTGTTAAAAAGGTAGAAACTAGGGCCTGTAGGACCTGCCTTGTTGATAGTGCTGTTAAGAAGGTGGAAACTAGGGCCCGTAGGACCTGCCTTGTTGATAGTGTTGTTAAGAAGGTAGAAACTAGGGCCTGTAGGACCTGCCTTGTTGATAGTGTTGTTAAGAAGGCAGAGCATCGCTTTATTATAGACAGACTTCTCTCCATCTCAGCTACTAGTGCATCAATATGTTTTGACCATGACAGTTTACAATCTAGTGTTGCTCCAAGCAGTTTAGTCATCTCACCTTGATCAATTTCCACATTATTCATTACAAGATTTAGTTGAGGTTTAGGGTTTAGTGAGTGTTTTGTTCCAAATACAATGCTTTTAGTTTTAGAATTATTTAGGGCTAACTTATTCCTTGCCACCCACTCTGAAACTAACTGCAGCTCTTTGTTGAGTGTTGCAGTCATTTCAGTCGCCGTAGTAGCTGACGTGTATAGTGTTGAGTCATTCGCATACATAGAAACTCTGGCTTAACTCAGTCAGTGGCATGTCGTTAGTCAAAATTCCTGATTCTGATTCTTGATTCTAACTGGATTATATTTGAGAGACTTCCATTAAAGAACATCCTCTGTGTTCTGTTAGACAAGTAACTCTTTATCCACATTATAGCAGGGGGTGTAAAGCCATAACACATATGTTTTTCCAGCAGTAGACTATGATCAATAATGTCAAAAGCTGCACTGAAGTCTAACAAGACAGCCCACACAATCATTCTATCATCAATTTCTCTCAGCCAATCATCAATATCGTCTGCTATTATCCTTAGTAATTTTCCATCCAGATTGTCAGACCCCGGTGGCTTGTCATTGTTGATAGACAACAATAATCTTTTCACCTTTTCCACACTGACTTGACAGAATTCAAAAGTACAATTCTTGTCTTTCGTAATTTGGTCCGATAGACGTGTAGTGTCAGCGTTTGTTGCTGGCATGTCATCCCTAAGTTTGTGTATCTTGCCAATGAAAAGTCATTAAAGTACTTTGCAATATCAGTGGGCTTTGTGATGAATGAGCCATCTGATTCAATGAATGAAGGAGCCGAGTTGGCTTTTTCCCCCAAAATGTCAGTTAAGGTGCCCCAAAGCTGTTTACTATCATTCTCAATATAATTTATCTTTGTTTCATAGTGTAGTTTCATTTTCTTTAGTTTAGTCACATGATTTCTTAATTTGCAGTACGTTTGCCAATCAGTTGGGCTGCCAGACTTAATTGCCATACCTTTTTCCATATCCCTCTCAACCATACAATTTTTAAATTCCTCATCAATCCAAGGGGATTTAACAGTTTTTACAGTCATTTTTTAAATGTCTGCGTGCTTATTAATAACTGGAATAAGTAATTTAATTAATGTGTTAAGTGCAGCGTCTGGTTTCTCCTCATTACACACCACAGACCAGCAAATATTCTTTACATCATCAACATATGAATCACTACAAAACGTATTGTATGACCTCTTATACACTATACTAGGCCCAGCCTCTGGACCTTTGGTTTTCCTAGATATGGCTACTCTATTGTGATCACTACATCCTATGGATTTGGATACTGCTTTAAAGCAAATATCTGCAGCGTCAGTAAAAAATGTGATCAATACATGTTGATGATTTAATTCCTGTGCTGTTTGTAACTACTCTGGTAGGTTGACTGACAACCTGATCCAGGTTGCAGGCACTGGTTACAGTTTGAAGTTTTTTCCTGAGTGGGCAGCTTGATGATAGCCAGTCAATATTGAAATGACCCAGAAAATATATTTCTCTGTTGATATCACATGCATTTCACACACATTATCCAGATACTGACTGTTAGCACTTGGTGGTCTATAGCAGCTTCCAACAAGAATGGGGCTTTAGGTGAGGCAGATGAACCTGTAGCCATATTACTTCAATAGTATTTAACATGAAATCGTCTCTAAGCTTTACAGGAATGTGGTTCTGAATATAGACAGCAATACCGCCTCTGTTGGCATTTCTGTCTTTTCGGTAGATGTTATTACATTTACATTTACATTTAAGTCATTTAGCAGACGCTCTTATCCAGAGCGACTTACAAATTGGTGCATTCACCTTATGTTATAACCATGTATTACTACTAGAGGTCGACCGATTATGATTTTTCAACGGCGATACCGATTATTGGAGGACCAAAAAAAGCCGATACCGATTAAATCGTCCGATTTAATTTAAATTTTATTTTTTTAAACATTTATTTGTAATAACAAAATCAATTTAGCCTCAAATAAATAATGAAACATGTTCAATTTGGTTTAAATAATGCAAAAACAAAGTGTTGGAGAAGAAAGTAAAACTGCAATATGTGCCATGTAAGAAAGCTAACGTGTAAGTTCCTTGCTCAGAACATGAGAACATGTGAAAGCTGGTGGTTCCTTTTAACATGAGTCTTCAATATTCCCAGGTAAGACGTTTTAGGTTGTAGTTAGTATAGGAATTATAGGACTATTCCTCTCTATATACGATTTGTATTTCATTAACCTTTGACTATTGGATGTTCTAATAGGCACTTTAGTATTGCCAGTGTAACGGTATAGCTTTCATCCCTCTCCTCACTCCTACCTGGGCTCCAACCAGAAACAAACACATCGACAACAGCCACCCTCGAAGCAGCGTTACCCATGCAGAGAAAGGGGAACAACTACTCCAAGTCTCAGAACGAGTGACGTTTAAAACGCTATTAGCACGCACCCCACTAACTAGCTAGCCATTTCACATCGGTTACACCAGCCTAATCTCAGGAGTTGATAGGCTTTGAAGTCATAAACAGCGCAATGCTTGAAGCATTGTGAAGAGCTGCTGGCAAAACGCACGAAAGTGCTGTTTGAATGAATGCTTACGAGCCTGCTGGTGCCTACCATCGCTCAGCCAGACTGCTCTATCAAATCATTGACTTAATTATACTATAATAACACACAGAAATACGAGCCTTAGGTCATTAATATGGTCGAATCCGGAAACTATCATCTCGAAAACAAGATGTTTATTCTTTCAGTGAAATACGGAATCGTTTGGTATTTTATCTAACGGGTGGCATCCATCAGTCTAAATATTCCTGTTACATTGTACAACCTTCAATGTTACGTCATAATTATGTAAAATTCTGGCAAATTAGTTCGCAAAGAGCCAGGCAGCCCAAACTGTTGCATATACCCTGACCCTACGTGCAATGAACGCAAGAGAAGTGATACAATTTCACCTGGTTAATATTGCCTGCTAACTTGGATTTATTTTAGCTAAATATGCAGGTTTAAAAATATATACTTATGTGTATTGATTTTAAGAAAGGCATTGATGTTTATGGTTAGGTACACATTGGAGCAACGATGGTCCTTTTTCGCGAATGCGCACCGCATCGATTATATGCAACGCAGGACACGCTAGATAAACGAGTAATATCATCACCCATGTGTAGTTATAACTAGTGATTATGATTGATTGATTGATTGTTTTTTATGAGAAGTTTAATGCTAGCTAGCAACTTACCTTGGCTTCTTACTGCATTTGCGTAACAGGCAGGCTCCTTGTGGGTCCTTCTGTAGCTCAGTTGGTAGAGCATGGCGCTTGTAACGCCAGGGTAGTGGGTTCGATTCCCTGGACCACCCATACGTAGAATGTATGCACACATGACTGTAAGTCGCTTTGGATAAAAGCGTCTGCTAAATGGCATATATTATTATTATATTATTATTGTGATACAGGTGGTTAGAGCGTTGGACTAGTTAACTGTAAGGTTGCAAGATTGAATCCCCAGGCTGACAAGGTAAAAATCTGTCGTTCTGCCCCTGAACAAGGCAGTTAACCAACCGTTCCTAGTTCGTCATTGAAAATAAGAATGTGTTCTTAACTGACTTGCCTAGTTAAATAAAGGTGTAGCAATAAAATAAAAAATAATAAAAAATCTGCAAAATCGGAGTCCAAAAATACAGATTTTCGATTATGAAAACTTAAAATCGGCCCTAATTAATCGGCCATTCAGATTAATCGGTCGACCTCTAATTGCTACCACTGTATCATCAAAGGTATTGTCTAAGTGAGTTTCATAGCTAGTCAGAATGTGAATGTCATCGCTTACAAGCAAGTTATTGACTTCATGGACTTTGTTTCTCACAGTTGTGAGTCTGTCAAGGTAAGTCCCACACCTGGATTGTGCAACATTTGCCCATTATTCTTTTCCGAATTCTTCAAGCTCTGCCAAGTTGTTTGTTGATCATTGCTAGTCAACCATTTTCAGGTCTTGCCATAGATTTTCCAAGTAGATTTAAGCTAAAACTATATGTCGGCCACTCAGGAAAATTCACTGTCTTCTTGTTAAGCAACTCATCCAGTGTAGATTTGGGCTTGTGTTTTAGGTTATTGTCCTACTAAAAGGTGAATTAATCTCCCAGTATCTGGTGGAAAGCAGATTGAACAAGGTTTTCCTCTGGGATTATGCCTGTGCGTAGCTCCATTCCATTTTTTTTTAATCCTGAAAAACTCCCCAGTCCTTAACGATTACAAGCATACTCATAATATGATGCAGCCAACACCGTGCTTGAAAATATGTGGTGTGGTACTCAGTGATGTGTTGTGTTGGATTTGCCCCAAACATAACGCTTTGTAATCAGGACAAAAAGTTAATTGCTTTGCCACATTTTTGTCAGTATTAATTTAGTGCCTTGTTCCAAACAGGATGCATGTTTTGGAATATTTTAATTATTTACAGGCTTCCTTATTTTCACTCTGTCAATTAGGTTAATAATGCGGAGTAACTACAATGTTGTTGATCCATCCTCAGTTTTCTCCTATCACAGCCATTAAACTCTGTAACTGTTTTAAAGTCCGCATTGGCCTCAAGGTGAAATCCCCAAGCACTTTCCTTCCTATCCGGCAACTGAGTTAGGAAGGAAGCCTGTATCTTTGAAGTAACTGGGTGTATTGATACACCATCCAAAGTGCAATTAATGACGTCACCATGCTCAAACGGATATTCAATGTCTGCTTTTTATATTTTCACACATCTACCAATAGGTGCCCCTCTTTGACAGGCATTGGAAAACCTCCCTGGTCTTTGTGTTTGAAATTCACTGCTCAACTGAGGGACCTTACAATTATCTGTATTATGTGTGGGGTACAGAGATGAGGTAGTCATTCAAAAATCATGTTGTACAATATTATTGGTGCTTACCTATGGAACAGCAAGAGGAGCTTCCCCTCCTCCCTACCTTCAGGCTTATGCTCAAACCCTACACCTCAACCCGAGCAGTCCGTTCTGCCACCTCTGGTCTCATGGCCCTCCCACCCCTACAGGAATGCAGCTCCTGCTCAGCCCAGTCAAAAGCTCTTCTCTGTCCTGGCTCACCAATGATGGAATCAGCTTCCCCCTGAAGCTAGGACAGCATAGTCTCTGCCTATCTTCTGAAAACATCTGAAACCCTACTTCTTCTAACAGTATCTTAAAAAATCCATCATGTATGTACCTTTTGTCATTCAAATTGAGAATTTTACCAACCATTAGGCACTTGGAATCATATTCAGTAATGTCTGGAATAGAATACAGTGAATTTGTAGAATTCTTAGTCCTTAAAGAAGGCAGGGCCAAGCTCAAAACGTTTCTGAACAATCACAGACCAATATATTGTCTCTGCAAGTCCTGCCCCCTACTCTCTGTTTACCAATCAACATCCGCTTCCCGAGCTGCCTGCCCACGTCACTTTATGTGGCTGGGCTCAGCCAACCGGCTTGCTCGATACCGCCGACGTCACTAACTAGACAGTTCCCTCCAGCAGCAGAGCGCTTCATTTTCTCATCTGCTTTTGTGCTAAAATGGAGGCTGGCCCCTTACCTTAAGTGGATTGCCTTCCTGGTCGAGTTTAGATGTTGACATGCAATAAAGCTGGAATCAGGATGGTTGTGGATGCACCTAATTCCAATGGGCCTTTCCAGCCGGTGGCTCTTATGCACTTCAGAGGTACGTAGGAACCGTTGTTACATTTTGTCCTCGAGAACAGAGACAGCATTTCTCTATCTGTTCCCCTCCGTTGGTTATTGGCTGATTTGTTACCAAGATGTGAAGATAAGCTTTAAGGGTCTTTGTTTCAAAAGGATAGCCGTTTGGAAATGGTTTTATTGTTTCCTTATAGGGGATCAGGGGATGGTTTTCTTAGGGATTGCAGGCAGAGCTACATGAAAAGATTGAGAAAAAGCTGGTTTTTCTACTCCCTCTCTGCCCATCCCCCGCACAGCCCAGTGAGGTCATAGCCTAGGGAAGGTTTTCATTATGTTTCCCTCTGCGTTTTGAGAGTGTGATTTGTATGTTTTTATATCTTTTGAAAGAGTTTTAAGAGGTTGTACGGCAGACTCGGCCTGTGTTCGTACCTCTTTTTTTTCTGGTCCATGGTTTGTCACACTCCAGTTAATCTGGGCACAAATTGGCCAGAGGTGTGTAGATTACTGCCTCCGCTGCAGTAGCCCCTTTTCTGCTTCTGCTGCCTCCCCGCCCTTATCTGTCTTCCTTCCTGTTCCCAACGGAGGAGAGGTCGCCACCGCCAAAGAAGGGCAAAAGCCTGGTATTTCCCTCCCCTGAAACAACAAACCTTTGAGAGTCACAGTTAGTTGGATAATAGGCTAGCAGTAGGCTAATAGGCTAGCAGTAGGCTAATAGGCTAGCAGTAGGCTAATAGGCTAGCAGTAGGCTAATAGGCTAGCAGTAGGCTAATAGGCTAGCAGTAGGCTAATAGGCTCTGGGCTAGCCAGCACACTGAGTCAATAGCACGCATACATGGCCTGTTCTGGAAAGGTGGGCCTATGCTCCCAACTGTTCTGTGAAAGCCAATGGAGTTGGTGGTGTTGAATAAGATCCATTATGCTGTGGGGAGTTATTGATTTGGTTCTGAATTGGAGTCGACCAACACCCCTACATTGAATGACATTCATTTGTTTTGAACAATCAAGTGGTCTCTCTCCCTCTTATCCCCAGTGTCCTTGTAAGACATCGGAGGCTCCCTCTTGTTAATATACTAGGGGAAAAGGCAGTAGAAAGGCCTTAGGTGTATTATTCAGAAAGAAAGGCAAAATGGAAACGTGGAGAATGCGATGGGTGTATTGTGTTTTGCTTATGAGGCATGCTTGACCTATTCAGAGCCCATGTCTTTGCCAGTGACCTGTCAAAAGTAATACAAAAAGTACATTTCACTGGTCCTTTGTGGCTGTTGGTAAAGCATGGCACTTACAACGTCAGGGTCATGGGTTTGATTCCAGTTGCGGCCACCCATATGAGAAGAATAAAAATGCATGCATGCATGGCTGTAAATTGCTTTGGACTAAAGTTTCTACTAAATGACATTATAAACCGGGTAGTTTGATTCCTAGATGCTGATTTGGCTGAAAGACGTTGTATATTTAAGCAAGAAGGCACGAGGAGGTGTGGTATATGGCCAATATACCACAGCTAAGGGCTGTTCTTATGCGCAACACGGAGTGCCTGGATACAGCCCTTAGCCCTGGTATTTTGGCCATATACCACAAACCCCTGAGGTGCCTTATTGATATTATAAACTAGTTACCAATGTAATTAGCAGTAAAAATAAATATTTTGTCATACCCGTGGTATAGCACAGCTGTCAGCCAGTCAGTATTCAAGGCTTGAACCACTCTGTTTATAACAGACCTTATGTCACATTGGCGCTCCTTGCTAAACCCGTTTTAAAGGTTGTAATACCACTGTCTTGAAATAAACAACCAAAATGTTTGCCTGTAAAGTTTTTCACAACTTAAAGTATCCCCTACTGAAACAGATTGCGATTTTTGTTAACTATGTGATAATGACCTACGGAAATGTCACTCTTAACCCAATGTGACTCCCATTTACTGCTGTTATTATAGTCACGTAAAGATGATCAAGGCTGCCTCTGTGACACTATTGTCTCCTATAGTAATGGGGGTTACATCAGGGTTAATGTAGATGCTTTTATATCTCTTGCACATCTCATTAGAGGGTATTTTAGGCACATGTACAGAAACTTTATCAGCAAGCGTTTTTGTAATTGGAGTAGTCTGCACATGACATAGGCAATGTAAGGGTGCATGCAGGGCTGGTGATTTAACTGACAGTGGCACTGTTAGATTACTTTAGAATGCATTATTGATCCTTCATTCTGTCCCTTGTTTCCTTGCGATTAACACAAATCTGTAAGTGATTGGATGGCTGAAAGAAATGTCACTGCTTTATTACTTTGCCCAATCCAAACAATGTGGATTTGTGTCTTTGCCTAGTGTCAAATACCCACCAGCAGAAATGGAATGCTGTTTGAATCTTTGGGTGTCAAATAACTTCTTGACCAATCAAGACCTGAATGATGTCACAATCATTTAACACATTTTTTCCCGTAGTTATTACTCATTTATTACAATCACTTGTATTTCATATGTCTCAACGACACACATGCTATGGTGCTGGTAAAATTTTGTCTCGTGCACCTGCCGCACGAGCGCAAACACACTTCCCCCAAGCTCTGGACAATGCTGGTCATAAAGCTAGCAAAAATGACAACCTGTTTCAGTAGCTATAGTTAGCAAGCAAACTATCTAGCAAGGTGAAATCATTTGAAATACCCCTAATTTATAAGACCGTTCTTATTTGATGGTTGGACCCACCTATGTGAAGCTAGCCACAATAGTGGAATTTGCAGTTTGCTTTCAAAAATAAGTCTCTATATGAAAGTGATGCACTTTAATACAAATGGTGGAGACAAATGACAAACATCTGTTGAAATCCTGCTGGATGTATTAGACTTTAGAATTGCATTGGTGGCGTACTTATTTCACTGTACAGCCTTAACCTATGGATGGTGGCTCAATGACATGGGGTATCAGTCGACTCCGTGACACCCAGAGAACATTAGCGTCGTAGCTCTTATTGTGGGACTCTGAAACAACTTTGAATTGAGGCACATTTATTGTACCAGTCAACCTACTATGTGCATTGAACACTATTCCAGAGGAAAAACAATATAAGTAAGGCTCTGTGACATCTGCGGATGGAGAAAGAGCTTTATACATACGTTTGTTTGACAATGTATGTTTTGGAGCCTGATCACTCCGGGGAGTGCTTTGGGGGGGAAGAAAGCAATTGGGTACTCAGAAGACCCATTTCATTGATCTCCAATCCTTAGGTAAGTCTGTACAGTGCAATATGAATGTCAATATGCACAATAGGCTAACTGGGGAGGTGATTTCCCACAGTCAAAGTCCCGCAATAAGAGCTACGATGCTAATCTGGGTGTCACCAATTAGACTGATACCCCATTTCACTGCTCCACATTCCAATAGTCCAACCTTGTTTAATATTATCTAGTCTAAATATGGAATGGTTCCACCAATTTGTAACCTTCGGCATCACTTTCTGATAGAGATCGACCGATTTTATAAATTTTTATTTTTTAAATGTATTTGTAATAATGACAATTACAACACTACTGAATGAACACTTATTTTAACTTAATATAATACATCAATGAAAATCAATTTGGCCTCAAATAAATAACGAAGCATGTTCAATTTGGTTTAAATAATGTAAAAACAAAGTGTTGGAGAAGTAAAAGTGCAATATGTGCCATGTAAAACGTTTGAGTTCCTGGCTCAGAACATAAGAACATATGAAAGTTGTTGGTTCCTTTTAACATGAGACTTTGGGAAACACTAGGAATTTCTTTAACACGTTTTTGGTTTTTGGCCAAACACTACACAGCTGACTCAAATTATCAAAGCTTGTTGATTTATTTGAATCCGCTGTGAAGTGCTAGGGCAAAAACCAAACATTATTAAAGTGACCACTGTTCAATGACTATGTACATAGGATAGCAGTCTCTAAGGGGCAGGGTTGCATACCGGGTGGTAGCTGGCAAGTAACAGTGACTAAAGTTCAGGGCAGGGTACTGGGCGGATGCTGGCTAGTGGTGACTACAGTGCATTTGGAAAGTATTCAGACCCCTTGACTTTTTCCACATTTTGTTGCTTTACAGCCTTATTCTAGAATGGATAAAATCAAATACAAAAATGCTAATCAATCTATGCACAGTACCCCATAATGACAAAGGGAAAACAGTTATTTATTATAAACCCCCCCCCCCATACACACACACACCTTATTTACATAAGTATCCAGGACTTTGCTATGAGACTCGAAATTGAGCTCAGGTGCATCTTGTTTCTGAATTTGTTCAGCTTCCTGAGGTTGAGGGGCGCAGTTGCGCCTTCACCACGCTGTCTGTGTGGATGCAACATTTCAGGTTGTCAGGGATGTGCCCAGAGAGGAACTTTTTCACCCTCTTCACTGCGGCCCCGTCAATGTGGATGGTAGCGTGCTCCTTCTGCTGTTTCCTGAAGTCCATACTCGGCTTCTTCGTTTTTGTTGAGGAAGAGGTTATTTTCCTGGAATCACTCTGCCAGATCTCTCTTCTCCTGCCTGTAGGCTGTCATGTCATTGTTGGTAATCAGGCCTAATCATTAGCCTTCATCAAGACCATTTACAGCCTATAGAAAGTAATTGTGTACTCACTTGGTAAGAATACACTGCACTGTGTCGTAAAAACGTAGGCCTAATCAATAGTGGAGCGTTGCATGCCCGGGCACCACTGAGCATAGCCTGGAGGAACAGACAGATATGCCATTTCATAATCTGTTTACTTTTTTTGTGCACTTTGACTGGTAAATATTTGGCCTTTAGCCCTAATATTTAGCTTTTTACTTTGGCTACACACATCTCTGGCCTCTCTTCTAGCTGTTCCCATGTGCAATAGGCTACGTAAAGCCTCTCCACCATAGGCCATTCCTCATATTGTGAAATGCCAGGTAAAGTGACTGCATAGATTATAAACAGTGAGTAGCTGCAGTGTTAGAACAGGGGGGGGGGGTTCAATGTAAATAGTCCAGGTGGCCATTTGATTCATTTTTCAGCAGTCTTATGCCTTGGGGTTAGAAGCTTTTTAAGGAGCCTTTTGGACCTAGACATGGCGCTCTGGTACCGCTTGCCATACAGCCTGACTTGGGTGACTAGAGTCTTTGACAATGTTTTGGGCCTTCCTCTGACACCGCCTAGTGTCTGACACTGGCCATTTCTGAGCCTGTAATCGAACCCACAAATGCTGATGCTCCAGATACTCAACTAGTCTAAAGAAGGCCAGTTTTATTGCTTCTTTAATCAGAACAACAGTTTTCAGCTCTGCTAACATAATTGCAAAATGGTTTTCTAATGATCAATTAGCCTTTTTAAAATGATAAACTTTGATTAGCTAACACAACGTGCCATTGGAACACAGGAGTGATGGTTGCTGATAATGGGCCTCTGTACGCCTATGTAGATATTCCATTAAAAAATAATCAGTTTCCAGCTGCAATAGTCATTTACAACATTAACAATGTCTACACTGCATTTCTTATCAATTTGATGCTCTTTTAATGGACCAAAAACATGTGCTTTTCTTTCAAAAACAAGGCCATTTCTAAGTGACCCCAAACTTTTGAACGGTAGTGTTGATCCTGGATGTCAGGAAGCTTGGCCCCAGTGATGTAGTGGGCTTTATGCACTACCCTCTGTAGCACCTTACAGTCGGATTTCGAGAAGTTGCCATATCAGGCGGTGATGCAACAGTTCAGAAAGCACCCAATGGTCTTGTGTTACCACCTTATTAATAGGCAGCGTGCAGTAGGATGCGTTGATCGGTTGATTGACAGGTGTAGGACTGTAGAGCAGCGGTTACCAACCTTTTTCGGTTACTGTGGGGCGGCAGGGTAGCCTAGTGGTTAGAGCGTTGGACTAGGAACCGGAAGGTTGCAAGTTCAAACCCCCGAGCTGACAAGGTACAAATCTGTCATTCTGTCCCTGAACAGGCAAGTTAACCCACTGTTCCTAGGCCGTCATTGAAAATAAGAATTTGTTTAACTGACTTGCCTAGTTAAATAAAGGTAAAATAAAACTGTACCACCAACTGAATGTAGTTTTTACCGGAGTACCCCCTCGTGTTATATATATATATATATATTAAATCAGTAGGTCTATGATCTTATGTTTTTCTGCTTATGACAAAAAAAGAAAAAGACGAGTCTAGTATTCGTCTGACTAAAATGCTACTAGCAGCATGTGGTACCGAAATGCCACGTGAGACAACCTGAGCATACATTTCCCATCATCAATGTTAATTGATACTCCTGTTTCAGAAGTGTCTACTCTGCAATTTGATGAGTTGAGACATAAAAAAGGATATCGTTAGGAAAGTGACCTTCTCCTATTACAGTAAAATAATGTCTCGATGTGTTTGTGTCCATATGACTGATTTTCTGTTGGAATCAAACTTCAAATGGAAGTAGTGAGTTGAAACCACTTGTCATGGAGGAAGGCGTGATCTGTCGCCGTTGTTGTGTGTGTGTGAGACAGGGGAGGTGCTTGGCATGTGTTCGTGTTAATGGAGAGGTGCCCACCCCACACAAGGAGAGAGACACGTGACCAAAAAGACATTAGAACAAAGAATGGTGCG
Organism: Oncorhynchus gorbuscha; assembly: GCF_021184085.1. Taxonomy (NCBI): domain Eukaryota; kingdom Metazoa; phylum Chordata; class Actinopteri; order Salmoniformes; family Salmonidae; genus Oncorhynchus; species Oncorhynchus gorbuscha. The sequence continues at coordinate 8,503,559 of NC_060189.1, forward strand.
TTAACTGCCTTGTTCAGGGGCAGAACGACAGATTTTCACCTTGTCAGCCCTGGGGATCCAATCTTGCAACCTTACAGTTAACTAGTCCAACGCAATAACGACCTGCCTCTCTCTCATTGCACTCCTCAAGGAGACTGCCTGTTACTTGAATGCAGTAAGCCAAGGTAAGTTGCTAGCTAGCATTAAACTTATCTTATAAAAAACAATCAATCATAATCACTAGTTAACTACACATGGTTGGTGATATTACTAGATATTATCTAGCGTATCCTGCGTTGCGTATAATCTGACTGAGCATACAAGCATACAAGTATCTGACGGAGCGGTGGTAGGCAGAAACAGGCACGTAAACATTCATTCAAACAGCTCTTTCGTGCATTTTGCCAGCAGCTCTTCGTTGTGCGTCAAGCATTGCGCTGTTTATGACTTCAAGCCTATCAACTCCCGAGATGAGTCTGGTGTAACCGAAGTGAAATGGCTAGCCCGTTAGCGCGCGCTAATAGAGTTTCAAAAGTCACTTGCTCTGAGCCTTCTAGTGGTTGTTCCCCTTGCTCTCCATGGGTAACGCTGCTTCGATGGTGGCTGTTGTCGTTTTGTTGCTGGTTCAAGCCCAGGGATGAGCAAGGAGAGGGACGGTCGGCCTCTACTTTATATATTGCCCCCCCCCCCCCCCCCAAATCTCCTTCTTTTGTGGGAGCAGGCAAAGATGGCTTTTTATCTGAGTAGGGGACACAACATTAAGTCCGGTCAAGCAGGGATTTGAACTATAATTTTGAGCAATTTAACCTAGCGTTTCAAATTCTAATGAAGGACCTCCCCAGCTGTAAGACCATATGGGGTTATAAGGAAGTTGACTCAGGGTAAAAACTGGAATGTGTTCTTCAGTTGTGTGTTTTGTTTTTTGTTTGACTTTTCTGTATGCAGTTTGTTGCATGCAGCGAGCACTTTATTACATTGAAAATAACTTTTTCACCAAAATATTTTAAATGAAACATTATTTTCTCTCTCTCCTCAGACTGTGCTCCGGCAGAGCAGGAGAAGCTGTTTGTGCAGAAGCTGCGCCAGTGCTGCGTGCTCTTTGACTTCCTGTCGGACCCACTAAGTGACCTGAAATGGAAGGAGGTGAAGCGGGCGGCGCTGAGCGAGATGGTGGAGTACATCACGCACAACCGGAATGTCATCACAGAGCCCATCTACCCAGAGGTGGTGCACGTGGTGAGTGTCAGCAGACTGAGAAGAGACACCCCCTAAGGCCAGCTTGATCGGGGTCTCTCTATGGCTGATGCTATGATCATCTCTGCTACTGCCCAGAAAGTGCTACTTTCTGACAGTCTGAGCTGTCCATCAGAATGTGCTACTATTGTGTTTCTACTGTTCAGAATTGAATACAAAGGGTAGGGTAGCACACATTTCAATATTACCGAATGTGCTACCATAATCTCTCATCTCTATTGGGGGTCACACATTCAGAGCGGGTAGGACAAACAACCTTCTGACCTACTGTTCAGGGTGTGCTACCCCCAATTATTGAAAGCAATGACGGTGAGAAAGAGCCGAAGCGAGATGTTTTACTCCGCCCCAAAATCCATCCATGAAAATCAGAATTTAGGATATTTTGTATGGGATGTCAATGAGTGTTGAATTTGGTCAACAAAAAAATGCAATTGCTAAAATCCCACACGAGGCTTATTTGATCAAATAGAAAATTCATAACGGTTAGGTTATGAATGCACTGATGTAAGCGGACACATGGAATTTCGTAGAATTTTTAAAGAAAAATATGTACTTCATAACGGCGCTGTTCCTGTGTTCATAGAGATGAATAGAGGACCTATAATGGATAACCTCGGTATACTGGATATAACCTGTTTTTAGCATCTGCGTTTCCATTGAGGGCTTCCACCATTTTAAAGTAATTAACTGGGTGGGGATTCCTATGAGTTTTGATCAATCAGCCAATGAATAAAATGGCCTCAATGGCGCTGCCCATTAGGTTTGGCCAGTATACCGAGGTTATTTCAAAATGCCGACGATATGAGTTTAGCCACTATGGTACACTCAATTAGTATCAGTTAAGTATAACTATAAGAAATCTAACGTGTCAAAAAAATTATATCAATCTCAGGGCGCCGTGCATTTGGTTTTCTGACTTGCTAGCTTGATGCCAAGATCAAGCTTCTTGGTGACCGCAGAGACATTCAATCCCCTCCTGGATCAATATCCCTGTTGCCTAAATTGTTTTGTGCACCAAAATAATTAAATAATGCAATAAAGTATGTGTGTATACAGTTGAAGTTTACATACACCTGAGCCAAATACATTTAAACAAATTTTTCCACAATTCCTGACATTTAATCATAGTAAAAAATTCCCTGTCTTAGGTCAGTTAGGATCAGCACTTTATTTTAAGAATGTGAAATGTCAGAATAATAGTAGAGAGAATGATTTGTTTCAGCTTTTATTTCTTTCATCACATTCCCAGTGGGTCAAATGTTTCCATACACTCAATTAGTATTTGGTAGCATTGCCTATTAAGTTGTTTAACTTGGGTCAAATGTTACGGGTAGCCTTCCACAAGCTTACCACAATAAGTTGGGTGAATTTTGTCCCATTCCTCCTGACAGAGCTGGTGTAATTGAGTCAGGTTTACAGGCCTCCTTGCTCGTGCAAACTTTTTCATTTCTCCCCACAAATCTTCCTTGGGATTGAGGTCAGGGCTTTGTGCTGGCCACTCCAATACCTTGACTATGTTGTCCTTAAGCCATTTTGCCACAACTTTGGAAGTATGCTTGGGGTCATTGTTCATTTGGAAGACCCATTTGTGACCAAGCTTTAACTTCCTTGCAGCAAGCACTTTATTACTGATTACTGATGTCTTGAGATGTTGCTTCATTATATCCACATTTTCCTACCTCATGATGCCATCTATTTTGTGAAGTGCACCAGTCCCTCCTGCAGCAAAGCACCCCCACAACATGATGCCACCGCCCCCGTGCTTCACGGTTGGGATGGTGTTCTTCGGCTTGCGTGCATCCCCCTTTTTCCTCCAAACATAACGATGGCTAAACAGTTCTATTTTTGTTTCATCAGACCAGAGGACATTTCTCCAAAAAGTATGATTTTTGTCCCCATGTGCAGTTGCAAACTGTAGTCTGGCGTTTTTAATGGTAGTTTTGGAGCTGTGGCTTCTTCCTTGCTGAGTGGTCAGGTTATGTCGATATAGGACGTGTTTTACTGTGGATATAGATAATTTTGTACCGGTTTCCTCCAGCATCTTCACAAGGTCCTTTGCTTTTGTTCCGGCACTTTGCACTTTTTGCATCAAAGTATGTTAATCTCTAGGAGGTATGGCGGCTGCATGGTCCCATGGTGTTTATATTTGCGTACTATTGTTTGTACAGATGAACGTGGTACCTACAGGCATTTGGAAATTGCTCCCAAGGATGAACCAGACTTGTGGAGGTCTACAAATGTTTTTATTTCTATGTCTTGGCTGATTTTTATTTTATTTTCCCATGATGTCAAGCAAAGAGGCACTGAGTTTGAAGGTAGGCCTTGAAATACATCCACAAGTACACCTCCAATTGACTCAAATGATGTCAATTAGCCTACCAGAAGCGTCAATATAATAGACAATCTTTGGCAATGAGGAAAATTGGATTTGCAATGTTAATTGACTTCCAGAATTGACATGAACCCTGGTTACGACTCCCATACAAATAGGAAGTAGCTATGGATGTCAAAGCCGCGAATTGAAATATGGAGAGCAACGCATGCCCATTGTGGTTTTTAATGTGAAATGTCATTATGACTCGGCATAAGGCTTTCATGAATAAGTGTAAATGCAGCAAGCCGTTTCACGTGTCAAAATGTTCTGTTTTAGTCCCGATTTAAAAAAATAAATAAAATATATATATATTCATGTCATTCTTCGCCCTGGATTCCTAATCTCCTACTCTACTCTTCCTTGTCTGTCTGACGTCATCACCCATGTCCAGTCTGAAATGTTTCTCTATTATAGATCTAAGCTTCCATATGTAGCTGGGCAGCTAATGAGTTAATATAATAATTTGACAGTGCTTTAAGAAAACGTCCCTCTTTGAATGAATGGATCTTCAGATCCTGAGAACTTTTAAATATCTTCAAAAGGCAGTTCATTATTCGAATTACATACAGACAAGATGACAAATTAAAATGTAAAACACACGTCTCTTTTTTTTTCAAAGCTAAATGTAGGCTTGAACATAGCGTACCTAGCGATCAGCCCAACAGAAATAGCAGTGTTCTGTTCCTCAAGCCAACTGCACTGTCTCATGATCTGTCTTCACTGCCAGAAGCAGTTATAGCCCCCCACACGCAGAGTCAGTTGATGTTCAGAGACAAATGGTAACCCGCTTGGGTCAAAGGATTGAACAGTGTTAGACTTTGCCAAGTGGATACTAACTAGGGACGTGTTTGGAATACTTCAGACACCCCCCTTCCTTGGTCCCTTGAGGTAAACACAGATCTAGAAGTGATTTTTAGATGGGATAACGTGTTCTCCTCTATCACTTTCACTCATTCAGATCTGTGATTAGTTTAGGGCTATGCAACTGGCTGTCCGCAGGCCAAATCCAGACTGTTTTAATTCATTTAGACTGGCCCTTTGATCAATTCTGAACATTAAAAAAGATCTCATCCAAACTCTGACTTTCAGTGCCGAAATGACAAGTACTATAGTGGATTGTCTTAGTCTGTGTTTTTAGCGGTTTCTAGCGCCTATGTTGCATGTTGACTTTTATTTATTTAGAATTTGGCTCTTATCATTTTGAATGGTTTAAGATACAAAATATTACTGAAAGCTATGACTCTTAAGGAACACGTATGTGCCTTTTTGTTTCCCCCTCTGATGCTCACAAGGTCTTGTTTGAAGGGAGTGAGACAAACCATGCACAAAATGACTGAGGGAAATTAATTCAAAGCATACTTCCTTCAGACTGGAATTTGGCATTGCCTGATTTGACATAATTTTGTTTATTGAGATGCTTAATAAAATAAAGAGCTTACCTAAAGTTTTAGGAAGCTTTTAATAGTTTAAATTTAAAAATAACAATGGTTGCTTTTCCTTTTCAATTATCTAATTGTTGGGTTGCGACCATCTTTCTAAATTACTTTTAGCAATGTTAAAGATGACTCCTTTTATTGGTGTTTTTTTAAAGCAACATAATCAGAATAATCACGTAGGGCATTTTCTATGTATTTTTTACATCTAGCCCCAGTAAGAATATAGTTGAATAGCCCTGGTTTAAGGTATGATGGAAAGGTCAAGTATGTGTTCTTGGCAATCCTGTTACATTCAATGTAAAGCTGCCACTGAAGCAATTTGACTCCATACTGTCCTTCATCACTGTGGTCTACTGACTCTGAATATGCTCTTTTTGCTTCCCCCCTTAGTTTGCGGTGAACATGTTCCGAACGTTGCCTCCGTCGTCCAACCCCACAGGAGCAGAGTTCGACCCCGAGGAGGACGAGCCTACACTTGAGGCTGCATGGCCACATCTCCAGGTACCTAGGGATATTTACTAACCCAGTTCACATGGCCTGGGTCTTATTAATTACGCACCAAAATGAAGAAAACCGGCTTAAACCCGTAGGTACTATCTGGACTTATACCCGGCTATTTTTTTTGTTTTCTGTTGCGGGTCCTAATGAACACACGAACCTGCTGTTTGAGTAGGAATGAAGTGTTGCAGACCTTACATTCTCTCAAGTACAGTGCTGTATAATTAAAGTAGCGAATCAGCATAAACCATCGTTGGACCTGCCTTACCTCTCGGCTTGGACAAAAAGAGCACGGCTGTTTTTATTATGGATCATTATGATACGATGTTATATACACCTATTACTGACGCTGTTATGTGATCTAATTTAACATATTTTTGATTTTTACCAAGCATTTTTGTAAGGAAGGACACTTGCTATGCATTCTGCAAATTATGCATTTTAAAAATGTTTTCTTTCCAGCTCGTCTACGAATTTTTCCTTCGGTTTTTAGAATCTCCTGACTTTCAACCGAACATAGCGAAGAAGTACATCGACCAGAAGTTTGTGATGCAGGTAAGAGCTGAAAGAAACATAGATTATACATTTTAAATAGTCTGAATGGACAAGGTAAACAATCACTCAAATCACAATATCTAACAATTAGACTTCTCCGATCAGAATTGGATCAGTGTCTTCCGGATGTGATGTTTTGCTCAGCGTCCTCCAAATCTCTGCAGAGTGTATCGGACTCCATAGGCCTACATTGACCAGCACGAATGGTATTTTAATCATGCTGTCGTGAGATGTGTTTTTGAGACAAAGCAAGCCTAGCTGTGTTCGCACATTTGTTGATAATAATTACTAGTGTGGGGGCCTTCCGAGTGGCGCAGCGGACTAAGGCACTGTATCGCAGTGCTTGAGGCGTCACTACAGACCCGGGTTCGATCCCAGGCTGTGTCACAACCGGCTGTGACCGGGAGTCCCATAGGGTGGCGCACAATTCTCCCGGCATCGTCCGGATTAGCAGGGGGGCTTTACTCGGCTCATCACGCTTCAGTGACTCCATGTGGTGGGCCGGGTGCCTGCAGGCTGATTTCGGTCATCTGTTGAACAGTGTATCCTTCGACACCATTTGTGCTTCCGGGTGGGTGTTGAGCGCGGTTTGGTGGGTCATGTTTCGGAGGACGCATGACTCAACCTTCGCCTCTCCCGAGCCTGTTGGCGAGTTGCTGCGAGGAGGCAAGATCCAATTACAATATCATGAAATTAAGAGAAAAATGGGGGTAAAATAAAAAATATTTCCCCCCCCAGTTATAGCAATGAAAATCCTAGAAAAGTAATGGTGTGTGCATCACCTGTGTGTGGGCTGTTGCCAGAGGGGGGAGAGACATTTGCCCAGCAGGTAAAATTCAAAATACTGTATATTGTTTAGCTAGCTTTAGCATGTATTAATTTTATGTCCCAGGTCCTAAAATAACTTTCCCCCGGCACTCATGTAGAACAGCAAATGCCCGACACCCAGTTGGTGCAGGTGCTCGTGTGGAACCACAATTCCCGAATACTCCAATTGTAAAACCTTCTCAAGCTCTTAAAATTGGCCAGGATTCGCCTCCTAACATGCACTGTAATGCACTGCACATGTAATGTCAAAGTTACTAATTGACAAGCAACTCCTATGACCTATGCTGTCAAGATTTCTCCTGAATATTTTAACCTTTACAAATGGATAAACATCTTTGTTAGCTACCTCATCCTCCTTAGCCATTTGCTCCCTGGTAAGTATTTGGTTGTAATTGTAATGTTGCAAGGAGACCAACCCTCCTCCTCGAGTGTCCAGGAGAGCTACGGGTTATGCAGGCATTTGCTCCAGACCTGCTCTACCACAGCTCATTTTGTTAAAAAGAAAAATCACCTGCTCAACAGGACCTTGATAAGCTAACTCTTTGTGTTTGAGCAGGGTTGGATCAAAGGCCTGCACGCCCAGTAGCTCTCCAGGTGGGTGGGGGTTGACAGGCCACGTGTTTTATACTGTAGCCTCTCAGTGCAATATTTAACTTTTGGGAGGGCTAAGTGCCTTGCTCATGGCACAACGGCAAGAGATGCACTACATGGGATCAAAGACCAGCAGTCTTCCATTGTCAACACCAGTGGTACTAATGAAGGATATTTTTATTCAAGCATTTCCTTGCATCACACAACACAATTTTCAGTCACATTTTTGTCACATGGTGTTACGCACCATTTTATTTACTAAAGAAATCTTTTCAAAAAAAAAAAGTGAATGTTAAGCGCTGGAGGGATGTCATGTGTCTACAGCTTTTAGACCTGTTTGACAGTGAAGACCCACGGGAGAGGGACTTCCTCAAAACAACTCTCCACAGGATATATGGGAAGTTCCTGGGACTACGGGCCTACATCAGAAAACACATCAATAATATATTTTATAGGTAAGTTTAATCTTAGCCGCCTTCGTTTTTATGTCAGATTAGTTTATTAACACATCAAATCAATTGCTAATGATTCAACGGTGACTTGTGGTTGTTTTTAGTTTCATACCACTAAGAAATGGATGTTTGGTTGTGTAACTAAAATGTAACATCTCTGTGTTTTTGACAGGTTTATCTATGAGACTGAGCACCATAATGGAATAGCAGAATTACTGGAGATACTTGGAAGGTACACCTTAAGCTGTAACTCGGCGTGTATTGCAGTAAAGTTAGTTATTTTGGACTTTTATCCAGTCTCACAATGTCTTCTGGACTGCAGATAGGATCTCTAACTCTGCTGCTGTTTTCTGTTTCATATTCATTACTATTTTGAGTTCAGTTGAAGTGATTTATATTAGAATCATTCTAATTGTTTCTCTCTCTTTTCACAGTATAATCAATGGGTTTGCCTTACCACTAAAAGAGGAGCACAAGATATTCCTTTTAAAGGTCCTGTTGCCTTTGCACAAAGTCAAATCACTTAGTGTCTACCATCCGCAGGTAAGCTCTTGTGTCTGTTTAGGGTCTGGGTTGTGTTCATTGGGTACAAAATGGAAGAAAACAGACTGGAACGGGGGAGGGACTTCCTTGTCCAATAAGAAACGTGTGTTTTCGTTTTCCGTTAAGTTTTGATTAGATTTTTTTTCCCATCTCAATTAGCTCATGCCAATGGCGACAGCTAGTTTTACTGGCGTCTGACCATAACGAAAAGAACATTACAAAATCCTTTACAATTTACATACATTTAACATGTAGTGTGTTTGGACATTTTAAAACGTTTTCCATTGTGCGACCGTAATGAACATGACACAGCTCTGATTGTTCTATCAGCCATGCTCCCCTGGGCTCATTTCAAGAGGGTGCGACGTTACAGAATGTTCACGCAGAAATACAGTGTATACAACAGACATGATTCCCTGCCAACAATAATAGGGAGTTTCAGCTCTATTTAATCCCTTTCTATCTGCCACATTCTGATTGTCCTGCCCCTTTTGCCCTACTGAATGGACACTATGGAAATTACTGATATTAGGTGTAGGTGGGGCTTATTTCCAATGGGGCCTGGCCTGTTCAGGCAGTGTGGGAGGTGAGGGCAGTAGCCTGGCTGCTACAAGCTAGCTGGAATCAGATATCTGCTACTCACAAGCCAGAATTACTATGAAGACAAAGGTCCTTGTCAGGGGCTTCTCCCTCTTTCTGGGCCAGCTTCTCGCTCGCTGTGTTTCTCTTGGTGTCTGCCGGACAGTTTCACTAGTTCACTAGTTTTTCACTAGTATATATATCGTGAAACTGCTGTGCTATACATTGCTCTATGGACCATGGCATAATATCTACATTACAGCTTGATCAACTGTGTTAGAGCTAGCCTAATGCAAAATGAGAACACCTCACAAAAAGTAATTTTGTTACATTGCAGTTATACTGCAAGTATTACAGTTGCTGCAACTTCATGACTGCAATTATTTGTCAGTGACTATTGTCGTTGATAATGTCAACACAATTAGGGCTGACAGGACCAGCCAGTGTCACCAGTAATTGTGTCCTATCGTTGTGAATGTCAACACAATTAGTCTGATTTTTAGGATCAGCCAGTAATTGTGTTCCATTGTCTTTTTCTCCCCTCCCTAGTTGGCATACTGTGTGGTGCAGTTTCTAGAGAAGGACAGCACTCTCACTGAACCAGTAAGTTGTGAAATTTCTTCTCACAAGTAAGGTGTATTGATTACCCCTTCAGTGACGTTGTATTCCGTCTTCTCTGAAGATTTTTGTATTGCAATGCATATCGACCCATTGATCAAAACAGATCGGTTACACTCTATAATCCTACTACACCGGCTGACGTTTGTCAGATGTGGCAGGGCTTGCAAACTATTACGTATTACAAAGGGAAACCTAGCTGCCCAGTGACCAGATGGGCTAAATGCCTTTTTTTATGCATGCTTCGAGGCAAGCAACACTGAAGCGTGCATGAGAGCACCAGCTGTTCCTGGCGGCTGTGTGATCGCGCTTTCTGTAGCCGATGCGAGCAAGACCTTTTAAACAGGTCAACATTCACAAGGCAGTGGGGCCAGACGGATTCCCAGGACACGTACTCAAAGCATCACGCAGACCAACTGGCAGGTGGTTTCACTGACATGTTCAACCTCTCTCTGTCCGAGTCTGTAATACCAACATGTTTCAAGCAGACCACCATACTCCCTGTGCCCAAGAACGCAAAGTTAACCTGCCTAAAAGATTACCGCTCGTAGCACTCACGTCGGTCACATCGGTTGCCATGAAGTACTTTGAAAGGGTGGTCATGGCACACATCAACACCATCATCCCGGAAACCCTATACCCACTCCAATCCGCATACCACCCTAACAGATCCACAGATGACGCAATCGCACTTGCACTCCACACTGCCCTTTCACACCCGGACAAAGGGAACACCTACAGTTGAAGTCGGAAGTTTACATACACCTTAGCCAAATACATTTAAACTCAGGTTTTCACAATTCCTGACATTTTAATCCTAGTTAAAAATCCCTGTCTTAGGTCAGTTAGGATAACCACTTTATTTTATGAATGTGAAATGTCAGAATAATAGGAGAGTGCTTTTATTTCTTTCATCACACTCCTAGTGGGTCAGAAGTTTACATGCACTCAATTAGTATTTGGTAGCATTTCCTTTAAATTGTTTAACTTGGGTCAAACGTTTTGGGTAGCCTTCCATAAGCTTCCCACGATAAGTTGGGTGAATTTTGGCCCATTCCGCCTGACAGCTGGTGTAACTGAGTCAGGTTTGTGGGCGTCCTTGCTCGCACATGCTTTTTCAGCTCTGCCCAAATTTTCTATAGGAGTGAGGTCAGGGCTTTGTGATGGCCACTCCAATACCTTGACTTTTTCGTCCTTAAGCCATTTTTCCACAACTTTGAAAGTATGCTTGGAGTCATTGTCCATTTGGAAGACCCATTTGCAACCAAGTTTTATAAAGATACTTTTGTACCGGTTTCCTCCAGCATCTTCACAAGGTCCTTTGCTGTTGTTCTGGGATTGACTTGCACTTTTCACATCAAAGTACGTTCCTCTCTAGGAGACAGAACGCATCTCCTTCCTGAGCGGTATGACGGCTGCATGGTCCCATGGTGTTTATACATACTATTGTTTGTATAGATGAACGTGGTACCTTCAGGCTTGAAAAAAAAAACATTCTGAGGTCTTGTCTGATTTATTTATTATTATTTTTTTGTTTTTATTTTCCCATGATGTCAAGCAAAGAGGCACTGAGTTTGAAGGTAGGCCTTGAAATACATCTACAGGTACACCTCCAATGGATTCAAATGATGTCAATTAGCCTATCAGAAGCTTCTAAAGCCATAACACCATTTTCTGGAGTTTTCCAAGCTGTTTAAAGTTAGTCAACTTAGTGCATGTAAACTTCTGACCCACTTGACTTGTGATACAGTGAAATAATCTGTCTGTAAACAATTGTTGGAAAAATTGTGTCATGCACAAAGTAGATGTCGTTACCGACTTGCCAAACTATAGTTTGTTAACAAGACATTTGAGGAGTGGTTGAGAAACACATTTGAATGACTAACCTAAGTGTATGTAACCATCCGACTTCAACTGTATGTGAGATTGCTGTTCATTGACTACAGCTCAGTGTTCACCACTGTAGTGCCCACAAAGCTCATCACTAAACTAAGGACTCTGGGACTAAACACCTCCCGCTGCAACTCTGGGACTTCCTGACAGGCTGCCCCCAGGTAGTAAGGGTAGGTAACAACACATCCACCATGCTGACCCTCAACACAGGGGCCCCTAAGGGGTGCATGCTTAGTCCCCCCTGTTCACCCACGGCTGCACTGCTACGCACGACTCCAACATCATTAAGTTGGCTGATGACAATGGTGGTAGGCCTGATCAACAACAACGATGAGACAGACTGTAGGGAGGAGGTTCGAGACCTGGCGGTGTGGGTACAAGGGCAACAACCTCTCCTTGACGTGAGCAAGACAAAGGAGCTGATCGTGGCCTACAGGAAAAGATGGGCCGAACACGCCCCCATTCACATCAACGGGGCTGTAGTGGAATGTGTCGAGAGCTTGGCGTCTACATCCCAACAAACTAACAAACTATCATGGTCCAAATTAGAGGTCGACTGAGTTTTTTTTTTTTTACGCCGATACCTATTATTGGATGACCAAAAAAGCTGTTTTTTTTTATTTATTTGTATATCATGTATTTGTAGTTATGACAATTACAACAATACTGAATGAACAATGAACACTTATTTTAACTTAATATAATAAATAAATAAAAATATATTTGGTCTCAAATAAATAAACATGTTCAATTTGGTTTAAATAATGCAAAAACGGTGTTGGAGAAAGTAAAAGTGCATTGTGGATCTAAAAAAGCTAACGTTTCAGTTCCTTGCTCAGAACATGAGAACATATGAAAGCTGGTGGTTCCTTTTAACATGAGTCTTCAATATTCCCAGTTAAGAAGATTTAGGTTGTAGTTATTATAGGAATTATAGGACTATTTCTCTAAACCATTTGTATTTCATATATTTGACTATTGGATGTCACACCTGGCACAAATTATTCTTGTTCATATAGGCACTAGAGTATTTTCAGCCTTTTTTTTTCTTCACGAATGCGCTTGTTAAATCATCACCTGTTTGGCAAAGTAGGCTGTAATTCGATGATAAATGAACAGGCACCGCATTAATTATATGCAACGCAGGACTAGCTAGTTAAACTAGTAATATCATCAACCGTGTGCACTTAACTAGTGATTATGTTAAGATTGTTTTTTATAAGAGAAGTTTAATGCTAGCTAGCAACTTACCGTAGCTCCATGCAGCCACCAGGTCCTTTTGATGCTGTACTCGCCTAACAGGTGGTCTCCTCGTGGAGTGCAAAATAATTGGCGTCCAAAAATGCCAATAACCGATTGTTATAAACTTGGAAGTCGGCCCTAATTAATCGGCCATGACGATTTTAATCGGTCGACCTCTAGTCCAAACACAGCAAGACAGCTGTGAAGAGGGCACAACCCAACACCTATTCCCCCTCAGGAGACTTGAGATTTGTCATTGGTCCCCAGATCCTCAAAAGGTTCTACAGCTGCACTATCGAGAGCATCCTGACTGGTTGCATCACCACCTGGTATGGCAACTGCTCAGCATCCGACCATAAGGCTCTATAGAGGGGAGTGTGTACGGCCCAGTACATCACTGGGGGCAAGCTTCCTGCCACCCCCCTTTGTTTTTACTGCTCTTACTTGCTGTTTATCTAGGCATAGGCAATTTTACCCCTACCTACAGTACCAGTCAAAAGTTTGGACACCACTACTCATTCAAGGGTTTTCCTTTTATTTATTTATTTACTATTTTCTACATTATAGAATAATAGTGTAGACATTAAAAATATGAAATAACACACATGGAATCATGTAGTAACCAAAAAAGTGTTAAACAAATCAAAGTATATTTGAGATTCTTCAAAGTAGCCACCCTTTACCTTGACAGTTTTGCACACTCTTAACCAGCTTCATTGAGGTAGTCACCTGGAATGCATTTCAATTAACAGGTGTGCCTTGTTAAAAGTGAATTTGTGGAATTTCTTTCCTTCTTAATGCGTTTGAGCCAAACAGTTGTGTTGTGACAAGATATGGGTGGTATTCAGAAGATGGCGCTATTTACTTACTTACTGACAATTTTGTTGCAGTGTCATGTACACATTTAAAATGGTGTTTAAATACAAAACAAGATTTATAATACAACTTTCATAACAGTTGCGCACCAATAACAATAATAATAATAATAGTAAGAAAGAATAATTTTTTTAAAGAAAAGACTAGCCTGCTGGCCTTACGTGGGTCAATGGGAACATTCGCCTGAGCTATTTAGGAGGGATATCACACCTGGCACAAATTATTGTCTCGTTCTGTTTTTCCTGCTGAGGGGTGCCCTATACCTGCGCCCAGAGGGGAGTAATTCAAAGTCCAGGTACAGTGGGTGGCTTGGGTCTAAAATGATTTTTGTGAGCCTTACGGGTATTTTGGTAAAATACTATATTATGGCTCAAATAATAAAATTGAAATGACAGTCCACCATTACTTTCAGACATTAAGCTCAGTCAATCTGGAACATTTCAAGAACTTTGAACAGTTATTCAAGTGCAGTCGCAAAAACCATCAAGTGCTATGATGAATCTGGCTCTCATGAGGACGGCCACAGGAAAGGAAGACCCAGAGTTACCTCTGCTGCACCAGAAAAGTTAATTAGTTACCAGCCTCAGAAATTGCATACCAAAGGCTTCAGAGTTCAAGTAACCGACACATCTTAACATCAACTGTTCAGAGGAGACTGAATCATGCCTTCATGGTGAAATTGCTGCAAAGAAACCATCTCTAAAGGACACCAATAAGAAGAGACTTGCTTGGGCCAAGAAACACGAGCAATGGGCATTAGACCGGTGGAAATTTGTCCTTTTTGGTCTGAGTCCAAATTTGAGATTTTTGGTTCCAACCGTCATGTCTTTGTGAGATGCAGAGTAGGTGAACGGATGATCTCTGCATGTGTGGTTCCCACTCTGAAGCATGGAGGAGGTGGTGTGGGGGTGCTTTGCTGGTGACACTCAGTGATTTATTTAGAATTTCAAGGTACACTTAACCAGCATGGCTACCACAGCATTCTGCGGCAATACGCCATCCAGCTGGTTTGTGCTTAGTGGGACTATCATTTATTTTTCAACAGGACACCTCCAGGCTGTGTAAGGGCTATTTGTTCAAGAAAGTGATGGAGTGCTGCATCAGATGACTTGGCTTCCACAATCACCTGACCTCAACCCAATTGTGATGGTTTGGGATGAGTTGGACTGCAGAGTGAAGGAAAAGCAGCAAATAAGTGCTCAGCATATGTGGGAACTCCTTTAAGACTGTTGGAAAAGCATTCCAGGTGAAGCTGGTTGAGAGAATGCCAAGAGTGTGCAATGCTGTCAAGGCAAAGATTGGCCTCTTTGAAGAATCTCATATATTTTGATTCAACTTTTTTTTGTGGTTACGTGATTCCATATGTGTTATTTCATAGTTTGTCTTAACTATTATATACTATTATTCTACAATGTATGAAATAGTGAAAGTAAAGAAAAACCCTAGAATAAGTAGGTGTCCAAATGTTTTAACTGGTGCTGTACATGTACAAATGACCCCGACTAACCTGTATCCCCGTACATTGACTTGGTACCGATACCAAGCCTTGTTATTTAAATTTTTTAACTCGGCTAGTCAGTTGAGAACAAATTCATATTTACAATGACGGCATACCCAAGCCAAACCCGGATGCCCCCGGGCCAATTGTGCACTGCCCTATGAGACTCCCAATGATGGCTAGATGTGATACAGGCTGGATTCGAACCAGGGACTGTAGTTTTGTCTCTTGCACTAAGATGCAGTGCCTTAGACTGCTGCACCACTCGAGCTTTTATTGTTACTTTAAAAAAAAAACTTTAGTCTATTTACTAAATATTTTCTTAACTGTTTTAAGGGCTTTTAAGTAAGCATGTCACGGTAAGGTCTGCACTTGTTGTATTCGGCGCATGTGACAAATAATTTATTTAGACTTTAATGAACAGTAATGTGTGTAAATGCTCTTTGCATGTTAACAAACAATTTTATAAAAAGTTAAAGTAATGTTTTTGCTTATTCATGAACGTTATTGTACATGTTACTCACTGATCTGTTGGTCAATATCCACCCCCTGCTCAATGCTTCTCCCAGGTGGTCATGGCCCTTCTGAAATACTGGCCCAAGACTCACTCCCCCAAAGAGGTGATGTTCCTTAACGAGCTGGAGGAGATTCTAGACGTCATCGAGCCATCCGAGTTCGTCAAGGTCATGGAGCCACTGTTCAGGCAGCTGGCCAAGTGTGTGTCCAGCCCACACTTCCAGGTGACTGACCCCATGCCATGGGAACCCTGTTATTGGTGTCCTTTTAAGTCATTACGGTTATGTGGGAAAGTGAATTTGAGTAGTGAAATGTTTCTAGTTGGTTCTAAGCAGTCCATTGAAACAGAACAAGATCCAGGATGTAATGACCGTACCGCCTGGTTCGACCTTGTAGTGGACACCAACATGAGGGGTTCTAGAGATATGTTGGAACAGTTATTTCTAGGCTTAATGGAAGGATGTTTCACCAATCAAGTGTGCTTCTCTATCTCTCAACAGTCTTGGCCAAAAGTTTTAAATGACAAATTTTAATTTTCACTGTCTGCTGCCTCAGATTGTATGATGGCAATTTGCATATAGTCCAGAATGTTATGAAGATCAGATGAATAACAATTAATTGCAAAGTCCCTCTTTGCCATGCAAATGAACTGAATCCCCCAAAACACTTTTCCACTGCATTTCAGAACTGCCACAAAAGGACCAACTTACATCATGTCAGTGAGTCTCTCGTTATCACAGGTGTGAGTGTTGATGAGGACAAGGCTGGAGATCACTCTGTCATGCTGATTTGAGTTCGAATAACAGACTTGAAGCTTCAAAAGGAGGGTGGTGCTTAGAATCATTGTTCTTCCTCTGTCAAACATGGTTACCTGCAAGGAAACACGTTCCGTCATCATTGCTTTGCACAAAAAGGGCTTCACAGGCAAGGATATTGCTGCCAGTAAGATTGGACCTAAATCAACCATTTATCGGATCATCAAGAACTTCAAGGAGAGCGGTTCAATTGTTGTGGAGGCTTCAGGGTGCTCAAAGTCCAGCAAGAGCCAGAACCGTCTCCTAAAGTTGATTCAGCTGTGGGATCGGGGCACTACCAGTACAGAGCTTGCTCAGGAATGGCAGCAGGCAGGTGTGAGTGCATCTGCACACACAGTGAGGCGAAGATTTTGGTGGGTGGCCTGGTGTCAAGAAGGGCAGCAAAGAAGCGACTTCTTTCCAGGAAAAACATCAGTGACTGACTGATATTTTGAAAAAGGTATTGGATTGCTGAGGACTGGGACAAAGTAATTTTCTCTGAATCCCCTTTCCGATTGTTTGGGGCATCTGGAAAAAAGCTTGTCCGGAGAAGACAAGGTGAGCGCTACCATCAGTCCTGTGTCATGCCAACAGTAAAGCATCCTGAGACCATTCATGTGTAGGCTTCTCAGCCAAGGGAGTGGGCTCACTCACAATTTTGCCTAAGATCACAGTCATGAATAAAGAATGGTACCAACACATCCTTCGAGAGCAACATCTCCCAACCATCCAGGAACAGTTTGATGATGAACAATGCCTTTTCCAGCATGATGGAGCACCTTACCATAAGGCAAAAGTGATAACTAAGTGGCTTGGGGAACAACACATCGATATTTTGGGTCCATGGCCAGGAAACCCCCCAGACCTTAATCCCATTGAGAACTTGTGGTCAATCCTCAAGAGGCTGGTGGACAAACAAAAACCCACACATTCTGACAAACTCCAAGCATTGATTATGCAAGAATGGGCTGCCATCAGTCAGGATGTAGCCCAGAAGTTAATTGACAGCATGCCAGGGCGGATTGCAGAGGTCTTGAAAAAGAAGTGTTGACACTGTAAATATTGACTCTTTGCACCAACTTCATGTATTTGTCAATAAAAGCCTTTGACACTTATGAAATGCTTGTAATTATACTTCAGTATTTGATTAGTAACATCTGACAAAAATATCTAAAGACACTGGAGCAGCAAACTTTGTTGAAATTAATATTTGTGTCATACTCAACTTTTGGCCACGACTGTATATACTGAACCTCCTGCCATCACCATTTGAGTGAGCTGTCCTCATCGATGGTGCTGTGTACTGTGGGTCATTGTGCAGGTAGCAGAGAGAGCTCTGTACTACTGGAACAACGAGTACATCATGAGTCTGATCAGCGACAACGCAGCCAAGATCCTGCCCATCATGTTCCCGGCGCTCTACCGCAACTCCAAGACCCACTGGAACAAGTAAGTAGCCCCTCCTCAAAAAGAGCCATGTTCATTCGGCACCAAAAGAAAGACCACAAACCAAGATATGGAGGGATTACCTGGTCCAGGAAGACATTTATCATTTTCTGCTGTGACACCTAATAACAGTGACCTTGGTCTGCCCTCATATGCCACTCACCCCAAGATCTCAGAACATGTAGTGTGAGCAAGAGCTGGGTTTAAATACTATACTATAAACTTTTTAGATGCTCTTGATTGAGCTTGCCTGGCTTTTTTTGTGAGCTTGCCTGGCTTTTTTTGTGAGCTTCCCTGGCGCAAAAGTGCACAGCCATCTGGCATTACAGGCAGGTTATATCAAACAAATGACCAATAAAACACATTCTGTTCCTTGGAGGCATATTTAATTAACAAACAAACTAAATATATGATTAGAAAGTTCAACACCTTACCAAACTGTTTTATGTGGAACGAGACTTCTTTTAATATTAAGCTGCTCTGAATGTGCTAGTGTTGACTGCAGGGAGCTCAACAGTGGTTCAGACTTACTTTAGTCATTCACTGGAATCTAATTTTTGGTTTGGGCTTGGAGGACAGGGCTCTCCTTTATAGACATGACGGGCAGACTGACTCTCGCTCCTGTCTTTGCCCGTGTGTCTGTCTCTCTGTGCAGGACCATCCATGGCCTCATCTACAACGCTCTCAAGCTCTTCATGGAGATGAACCAGAAGTTGTTTGATGACTGCACACAGCAGTTCAGAGCAGAGAAAAACAAGTATGTAATATGCTAATCTGAAATGAGAATATTGTATATCTCAAATCTTGACTACAGATTGTAGTTAGTACATCATATTCTAGTCTTAATGTGAATGATAATATTACATTTAAAATGTGGAACCTGTTCACTAAATATTCTCATTCAGATTAGCATGTATCAAATCTTATATGACTATATATTGTAATGGTAAATAGATTATGCTAATCTGGAAGAAAATATATTATCATAGTCTCAAAGTTTAGATAGTATTGTAATGATTATTACATATGCAAATCTGAATGATAATATATCATATATACATAGTAGTGACTGTAGAGGGGGGGGGGGTTACTGTAGGGGGGGCTGAGGTTATGATTGTAGATGTTTGTTTCCTCCTATAGAGAGAAGGCCAAGTCAAAAGACCGGGAAGAGGCTTGGATAAAGATTGAGAACCTTGCCAAATCCAACCCACAGGTGTGTGTGTGTGTGTGTGTGTGTGTGTGTGTGTGTGTGTGTGTGTGTGTGTGTGTGTGTGTGTGTGTGTGTGAGGGTGAGGGACACACAGCAGTGTGTACATGCGTGGCATCTAAAGAGCTGAAGTAGTTTCCTTTCAGTCTTCTCTCTGAGGACTGTTTGCTGTGCAGAGTATGCCCAGTCTTTTCTACCACATGCTCTGCATCACCCTTTCCTGGTTAAGATCAGGAGGTTGATCAGGAGATTGGTTGTTTGCTGAATGATATAGTGGCATACGATCTCCGTAGCCAAACCTGTACTAAGTCAAGTGAAATGCCAGTTGCCTGAACGGTCTTCCTAAACTGCATTCCTATTTTATATTGCTTCATTTCTGGTCTCAGTAAATACAAACTAAGGTGGAAGTACCTACTGTGAACTGCATTCCCAATGTCTTGTTTTATTATAGGTAGTCTTCTAGGGTGGATGTTGAACAGTCCTAGCATAAGGTAAAATCTACTCTTAATGACCGTACTAATGATCAGTTGAATTAGTCTGTCTGCACCACATCATTTTCTACTCTCACCAGATATCTAATAGAAGCCATGACTCCAGCATCCAATTTCAAAACTTTTCTGTTTATCTAAACTCTCTCTCTGAATCTTTTGTCTTTGCATGCGACTTAAGTCTCTTTCTCCATTTTTCTTTTTGTGTGTTCGTTTCCTGTTAACATTAGTCTCTTATCCGTGTTGATTCCACTGGCCTCAACAGTCCAGTAGCAATGGCGTCTGATGGTCCATTAACCTATGAAGAAGTTCACAGGTTAAAAAAGACTAACGGAAGAAGTCGCCCAGGTAACTGTCCGTCTTCGGTCTGTCCGTCAGTGCTGATCTTGGATCAGGTCCCCCCCTGCACCTGTCACCTTAATCATTATGATCTACTCTGAGACATGTTATGACATTGGGCCCTGATCACTCTTTTCAAAATTGGTCCTGGACTGTTTCTCCTATAGAGGGATGACTCGTCAACTGTTTCTCCTGTAGAGGAGGGATGACTCGTCAACTGTTTCTCCTGTAGAGGAGGGATGACTCGTCAGACCATGGACTGAACACTGGAATCAACTACTTTCGTTATTGTCTGTTCTCTCTTCGACTCACCTTTTCCTTCCTTCCTTCCCTTTTTTCTTTCTGTTAAATGTCATCAGGGTAGTCCTGGTAACTAACATTTCACCAACTCTTTTCTCACCGTCCTGTTTGGTGCATGGCTGTCTTAGTTCATTAGCATGGCGCATGGTGAGCGGTTTTCTGTCAATTGGTGATTGTCTCTAAACATGACTTTAATGTGAAAAAAGGAGTGGTACTTGTGGCGAAAACGTAGTAGACCCAGGAGGATACTGTAGTTACAAGCAAAGCATTTTAATTCCATTGGACCGAACTCTCTCTAACACACTCCCCTTCCCCTGTTGCAGTTACGAACGAGAGACCAGAGGAAAGACCGGCCTATGATGCGGCGTAAGTCTGATCTCCCTCAGGACATCTACACCGCAAAAGCCTTGGAGACCCGTCGCCGAGCCGACGTCATGATCACTACCCGCGATGGGCTCTAGGTCTGCCCCTCTCTCTCTAGTTTCCAGTCCCATCTTCTCTCTTTCCTCTAGTGTCCAGTCCCCTCTTCTCTCCACCCTCATCCAAACCGCACATTCAGATTACTGGCCCAGTTTCCTCATCGTCGCCAGTACACAACCCCCCCCCGGATTTCTGCTTTCTCAGGTGTTTCTTTTTGGGAGGGGTGGGGCCGCAACTTTCCTTTTTAGTCTAGCCGTCAATTTTTTTTTTGCTTAATCGTGCATAACAGTATCGGCTCATCCCTCCAGGCTCTTACTGTACAAATGAAAATGGGGGAAGTTCCGTTTCACTAGCAACATGACAAGCTCCTATGTTCCCCCATTGAGCGCAGTTGATAGAGAGCAGAAACAGAATGGGGGAGGCTCCTCTCGTTTCCTCATGTCAGTTTCTGTTAAGGGGAAACAAAACTAAGAACAGCCATTGTTGGATGGTGGGTGGTGATTGGATCGACTTTTCGGAAGTTTTGTTTCTTCTTTTCCTTTTCTTTTTTTTTTGTAATCCCAGGGACATTTGCCAGTGCCAAGACTGTTTGTTCTTTCTGTGTCTGTTTTTCTGTGTGAGAGAAACCAGGATGACTATCTAGGTAGACAGCCTGCGTCGTTTGCCTTCGTTGTTTTGGAGACTCAGATGATTCAAATGTTGTTGTTTTTTTAATAAGCTGAAGAGCAACAGGAATTTCTGAAGTGACTGATCCATCTGTTCTGATGAAGTCCCTTTATGACTAGGATGGAGGGCAGGACGGGAGGTTCTCTGTGGACACTGGACTCTTTACACCCTACACTTTGTGCCATGCACATTCTTTCGTTGGATTGATTTCCTTTCTGTTGAAGTCCATTGGCAATATGTGAGCCAGATCACAATGAAATATTGACAGTTCAAACAATGGTACTTATTTCATACGCAGAAACACATTGGGTGGTTGTTAGTCTGCACCCAGTTTGTCATATTCAAAAGCCCTTCTTAGACATGTCAGTGTCCTTAATTCATACATAATGCATGTCCCCAGTTCTTACTGCTATTGGGGAAGCTTCATTTAAATCTCAATGGCCAGCTAGGAAGTGTTTGGTTTGACACAGTCCATCAAGACACATGTAGCCACACACACTGTAATGCTACGTTATGCAGAACATTCCACAAACGTTCCAACTGAAATGACATTATGACACTTTACCTGGGGGTGTCAGTTTGAGGAAGGCGAGGTGCAGAATTACTCATCTCGATCACATAATCCGTTATGTGGGATGTAGGGTGATGTTGTAGAACTGTGATTCTGCACAGACTGACTGTAATGAAGTCCTTCTCAAAAGCACACCTTGTCCTCAGATGCAGGCTTTTCAGAAGCCCTGGCGCTGCTTGCTAGTCAAGCATGTTCCAGAAGTACACATGGTATCACATGCCCTGAAGCCCCCCCCCCCACAGCGGTCTCACGTTTCTCCATGTTGGTTTTTACCAGTGCCCTCCTACCCACAGATGCTTTGCTGTGGAGCTGAAAGGACTGTTACTTGTCTTGTTGTGAAGTACTTAACAAATGGGGATCAGAGAGCTGTTTATGGGATGGCGGAATGCTACACGATGAGAACAGCAACACTGTTTGGATGACAACCGTTTCATGTGACAGTTGAATGAGCATTGGAAGAGGGGATTTCAAACCTGAATACCTCTTTGGATGGTATCTGTAACCGTTAAGAATAAGTCTATTGAAAATGCACTTCCTGAAACTTGAAAGATGTGACATGTTTTTGTATCTTCAATGAAGCGCTCTTCAGTGTCCCGTTGAGTCTATATGTACAGTCTGCTCTGCTTTCTCAAGTTCAGGAAGCTGTCCATTTCCTGGACTGGACAAGAAAACAACCCATAAGTAAGCATTTCAGTGTTAGTCCACGCCTGTTGTTTACGAAGCATGTGACGAATACAATTTAATTTGATTGGGGCCCCATTGTAAATGTTAGTCTTTCTCTGGTACCATTGTTTGAACTTGCAAATCTAGTACATGTATCCAATCTGTATTGTCTTTTCTGTTTCTAGTCTCTGGCAACTGGTAGCCTGGATGCTCATTTTAGCATTGTAGCTGCCAATGGAAAGGGCCAATGTTGAAAGACTGGCATCCAGGCTTGGCTTGGTAACTCCATTATTAATACTTAAATGCAAAAAGGTGTTCATTTAACTACCATGTATCTTTTGTCCTGGACGAATGGCACTTGCCGAAACAATTTGACCCCCCCCCCCCAAAAAAACCCAAATCTTCACTTTTATATAACAGTATCATTTGGAAAGATGTTTGATCAGTTTGCTTTTTATGTGTTCAAACTGTTTTTTTATTTTATTTTTAAGACACATCAATTACTCGTATGACAAGTTAGACAACAAATGTTTTGGGTTGTTTTCTGGAATTGTTTGCTTGGCCTCTGCAGGTTTTTAGTTAGAACATGTACTTTCCAGAATATAATAACTTGACAAGTGTCCTTTTTGTCTGTGATCTGTACTATGTGGCTTCATTTAATATTGTACATATGATTTACTTTGTTTTATGTAGTGTTATATCTAGATTAATTTTGTATAAAATTGTCCTCTGTACAGAATAAAACATCAATAGCAATGACAAAGAAGTCAATGTGGCACATAACTTCTCTCTCCCCTGTAACTTTCTGCATTATTAGAAATAACACATCTAATATTTTCTTTAATTCCCAATTATCTGTGACCAGATTTCAGTCTGTAGCCTTTTGTGTGCTTTTATCACAATCTCAAGTGGTGTTCATCTGTAATAGAATGAATAATGAGAATATTTGAATTTTATATTTTCAACCATACATCAATTCTGGAGGCATTTTACTTCACGGAAGTCTCAAAACGCAGTCGGTTATTATACGTTTTGACAGTTAAGTGTATATGATTTGATCTGAGGGGAAATGGATACGGCTAAAAACGATTTCTTCCTCATCACTTACTGTATAGACACCCCTTTTGGGTGGTGGACCATTCTTGACACGCACACAGCCAGCAGTGTTGCTGTTCTTGATACAAACCGATGCGCCTGGCACCTACTAGCATACCCCGTTAAGACATTTAAATCTTGCCCATCCACCCTCTGAATGGCACACTTTTTAAAAATGTTTATTTGATTTCACCTTGTATTTAACCAGGTAGGCTAGTTGAGAACAAGTTCTCATTTACAACTGCGACCTGGCCAAGATGAAGCAAAGCAGTGCGACACAAACAACACAAAGTTACATGGAATAAACAAACGTACAGTCAATAACACAATAGAAAAAAAGTCTATATACAGTGTGTGCAAATGGCATAAGGGGGTATGGCAATAAATAGGCCATAGTAGTAAAGTAATTACAATTTAGCAGATTAACACTGGAGTGATAGATGAACAGGTGGTGTGTAAGTAGTGGTATTGGTGTGCAAAAGAGCAGCAAAGTAAAAAAACATTTTTTTAAAATGGGGATGAGGTAGGTGGATTAGATGGGCTCTGTACAGCTGCAGCGATCAGTTAGCTACTTGGATAGTTGATGTTTAAAGTTAGTGAGGGAAATGTAAGTCTTCAGCTTTATATTTTTTAATACACTTATTTATTTAGGCAATTCATTCCAGTCATTGGCAGCAGAGAACTGGAAGGAAAGGCGGCCAAAGGTGGTGTTGGCTTTAGGGATGACCAGTGAGAGATACCTGCAGGAGTGCGTGCTACGTGTTATCGTGAGCTGAGTGAAGGCGGAGCTTTACCGAGCATAGACTTGTTGATGACCTGGAGCCAGTGGGTCTGGCGACGAATATGTAGCGAGGGCCAGCCGACTAGAGCATACAGGCCTCAGTGGTTTACATTTACATTTAAGTCGTTTAGCAGACGCTCTTATCCAGAGCGACTTACAAATTGGTGCATTCAGTTGGTGATATAAGGCTCTTTGGTAACAAAACGGATGGCACTGTGATAGACTGCATCCAATTTGCTGAGTAGAGTATTGGAAGCTATTTTGTAGATGGCATCGCCGAAGTCTAGGATCGATAGGATAGTCAGTTTTACTAGGGTAAGTTTGGCGGCGTGAGTGAATGAGGCTTTGTTGCGAAATAGGAAGCCGATTCTAGATTTAATTTTGGATTGGAGATGTTTGATATGAGTCTGGAAGGAGAGTTTAGTCTAGCCAGACACCTAGGTAGTTGTTCACGTATTCTAGGTCAGAACCGTCCAGAGTAGTGATGCTAGTTGGGCGGGCGTGTGGGCAGCGAACGGTTGAAAAGCATGCATTTGGTTTTGCTAGCGTTTAAGAGCAGTTGGAGGCCACGGAAGGAGTGTTGTATGGCATTGAAGCTCGTTTGGAGGTTAACACAGTGTCCAAAGAAGGGCCAGATGTATACAGAATGGTGTCGTCTGCGAAGAGGTGGATCAGGGAATCACCCGCAGCCTGTTTGTGCTGGTCAAAGGCAGTCAGGTCTGGATTGAACCAAGGGCTATATCTGTTCTTAGTTCTACATTTTTGAAAGGGGCATGCTTATTTAAGATGGAGAGGAAATTACTTTTAAAGAATGACAAGGCATCCTCGACTGGCGTGATGAGGCCAATATTCTTCCAGGATACCTGGGCCAGGTCGATTTAGAAAGGCCTGCTCGCAGAAGTGTTTTCGGGAGCGTTTTGACAGTGATGAGGGGTAGTCGTTTGACCACAGACCCATAGCGAATGCAGGCAATGAGGCAGTGATCGCTGAGATCCTGATTGAAAACAGCAGAGGTGTATTTGGAGGGCAAGTTGGTCAGGATGATCTCTGAGGGTGCCCATGTTTACGGATATAGGGTTGTACCTGGTTGTTTCCTTTAATTTGTGTGAGATTGAGGGCATCTATCTTAGATTTTAGGACTGCTGAGGTGTTAAGCATATCCCAGTTTAGTTCACCTAACAGAAGGAACTCTGAAGATAGATGCTAGGCAATCAATCCACAATCCATGTCTCGATTTGTCTCGAGGCTTAATTGTTTAACCAGTGTTGTCCCCTTCATCTACACCTAATTTTGAAGTGGGATTTAACAAGTGACACAGCTTTGACCTGGAATTCACTTGGTCAGTCTGTCATGGAAAGGGCAGATGTTCTAAATGTTTTTTACACTCCGTGTAGAAGTCAATGTACAGCTAACTGCCAAAATAAAGGAAATGCCAACAGTGTCATAATATAGTTTTGAGCCAGAACAGTTTCAATGTGCCTTGGCATAGATTCTACAAGTGTCTGGAACTCTATTGGAGGGGTGCGACAATTCTTTCTTGAGAAATTCCATATTTGTTGTTATGTTGATGGTGTTGGAAAACAGTCTCAGGTGCTGCTCCTGAATCTCCCATAAGTGTTCAATTGGGTTGAGATCTGGTGACTGACACACACACACTCTTTAAAACCCCTATGCTAATTTTGAGAGCCCTCTCTAAGTCACATCTCTTCTAGCCATGGTAGCCAAAATAAATCTGCAACTGGGCAATTTTATACCTGACCCTAAGCATGATGGGATGTTAATTGCTTCATTTAACTCAGAAATCACACCTGTGTGGAAGCACCTGCTTGTATTTGGAAAGTATTCAGACCTAGACGTTTACCACATTGTTCCATTTTTAAAATATGCCATAATGTGTTTAAAAACATTTTTTATCCCTCAATCTACACACTATCCCATTATGACAAAGCAAAAACGGGGTTAGAAAGTTTTGCAAATGTACAAAATAAAACCATTTAGGTAAAAATTCAGACCATTTACAAAATTCAGACCAGTACTTTGAAGCACTTTTTTTGTTTGGAGAGTTTCTCCCATTATTCTCTGCAGATCCTCTCAAGCGCTCCGGTTCGATGAGGAACGTCGCTGCACAGCTGGTTTCAGGTCTCCAGAGATGTTCAATCAAGTCCGGCCTCTGGCTGGGTCACTCAAGGACATTCGGAAACATTCGAAAACTTGTCCGGAAGCCACTCCTGTGTTGTCTTGAATGTGTGCAAGTCATTGTCCTGTTAGACTGGGGCGAAGATTCACCTTCCGAGGTCCTGAGCGCTCTGGAGCAGGTTTTCATCAAGGAGCTCTCTACTTTGCTCCATCTTTCCCTCAATCCGGACTAGTCTCCCAGTCCCTGCTGCTGAAAAACATCCACAAAGCATGATGCTGCCACCACCATGCTTTACCTTAGGGATGGTGCCAGGTTTCCTCCAGACACCTTAGGGATGGTGCCAGGTTTCCTCCAGACACCTTAGGGATGGTGCCAGGTTTCCTCCAATCTTGGTTTAATCAGACCAGAGAATCTTGTTTCTCATGGTCAGAGTCCTTTTAGGTGCCTTTTGGCAAACCCCCGAGCGGGCTGTCATGTTCCTTTTACTGAGGTGTGGCATCTGTCTGGCCACTCTTACCATAAATGCCTGATTGGCGGAGTGCTGTAGAAATGGTTGTCCTGGAAGGTTCTCCCATTTCCACAGAGGGACTCTGGAGGTCTGTCAGAATTACCATTAGGTTCTTGGTCACCTCCCCCGATGGCTCAGTTTGGCTGGGCGGCCAGCTCTAGGAAGTGTCTTGGTGGTTCCAAGCTTCTTCCATTTAAGAATGAAGGAGGCCACTGTGTTCTTGGGGACCTTCAATGATGCAGAAATGTTTTGATACCCTTCCCCAGATCCCTCGACACAATCCGATCTTAGAGCTCCAAGGTCAATTCCTTCGACCTCATGGCTTGCTTTTCACTCTGACATGCACTGTCAACTGTGGGACCTTATATAGACAGGTGAGTGACTTTCCAGATCATGTCTAATCATTTGAATTTATCACAGGTGGACTCCAAGTTGTTGAAACATCTCAAGGATGCTCAATGGAAACAGGATGCACCTGAGTTCAATTTAGAGTCTCATAGCAAAGGGTCTGAATACTTATGTAAATAAGGTGTTTCTGTTTTTAATAAATTGGGAAAAATGTCTACAAACCTGCACCTCAATGTTAGGAAGGTGTTCTTAATGTTCTGTACAGTGTATTATACAGTTGGACAGCACCTTGTGCGGACAGCACCTTTCCTGTGACTGCCTTTATACAACTGACCACGATTTTCTTAAATCAAATATGTTTAAGTCAATTTGCATATACTGTCCGTAATACAAATGTAATGATTGTGTAATTGGTTTATAGTCTCCCTTTCGAGCTGAGCTTGCTATTGAAATTGACCTCTAAGAACTCATTGTAGGTAGCATCATTGACCACAAGAGGGCCCCAAATAACCTCTTTTGGGGTCTGACTGAATGAATTGTTTTTTGCTTCAGGCATAAACTACAACGTAGTGTCATTTCTCATTTTTTAATTTCTCAGGGTCATTTCTGCCTTGTGCGTTTTGGACCTAACTTTTGTAAATGTATTCTATCAGAAGAATGACGTTAACTTTCAGGAAAAACAAATTGATCAAGCTCAGCCACTTGTTTTTAGGTGCATTTTCCAACCTGTTAGGTGCATAATCCTAACCGGGTGGATATTTTGAGCCTGAATTGTCCATAGCTCTGTGAGCAAGCAAGATTGAGCTAGCATAATTTTGAACACTTGAACAGGATTTTAACTTCTCCATCAAAAACATTTTTGTATTTGGTAAAACATTTTTTTATATTTTTTTTATATAATTTAGCCGGGTTGTATAGGACATATAAACTAACAACATGGAACATTGATCAAACTGAAATTCTGACACTTCCTGTGTCCTTGTCGGAAGAGGTTGTTTTCTTAAATGGCGATTTACAACCAGCTAACAGGACGGAAAGGGACACAATCTTTTAATAAAATAATAATAATACAATATCGGGGACACATTTTAAATAAAATAAATACAAATCTTGAGAAAAAAAACATTACTGAGAGAGAATTTAACTACAATGATTAACACCTGGGGACATGGCAAAAACGCCTACATCCACTGAAAGAAAGTGTGAAAAATGTGTAAAAATCCATGTTTGTTTTTAAGGCAAAGAACACTTCTTTTTACTGACTTTATATTTAAATATTTTTGGAATCCCCATTTTACACTAAAGTTAGATTTCCTGGGGACAGAAAATGTACCGCATAATAGCAATGACCCACCATACTGCCTGACCATGTAGTGGTTATGGACTCAGAGCCAACACCTTACTGCCTGACCATGTAGTGGTTATGGACTCAGAGCCAACACCTTACTGCCTGACCATGTAGTGGTTATGGACTCAGAGCCAACACCTTACTGCCTGACCATGTAGTGGTTATGGACTCAGAGCCAACACCTTACTGCCTGACCATGTAGTGGTTATGGACTCAGAGCCAACACCTTACTGCCTGACCATGTAGTGGTTATGGACTCAGAGCCAACACCTTACTGCCTGACCATGTAGTGGTTATGGACTCAGAGCCAACACCTTACTACCTGACCATGTAGTGGTTATGGACTCAGAGCCAACACCTAACTGCCTGACCATGTAGTGGTTATGGACCCAAAGCCAACACCTAACTGCCTGACCATGTAGTGGTTATGGACCCACAGCCAACACCTTACTGTCTGACCATGTAGTGGTTATGGACCCAAAGCCAACACCTAACTGCCTGACCATGTAGTGGTTATGGACCCACAGCCAACACCTTACTGCCTGACCATGTAGTGGTTATGGACTCAGAGCCAACACCTTACTGCCTGACCATGTAGTGGTTATGGACCCAAAGCCAACACCTAACTGCCTGACCATGTAGTGGTTATGGACTCAGAGCCAACACCTTACTGCCTGACCATGTAGTGGTTATGGACCCAAAGCCAACACCTAACTGCCTGACCATGTAGTGGTTATGGAGCCAAAGCCAACACCTAACTGCCTGACCATGTAGTGGTTATGGACCCAAAGCCAACACCTAACTGCCTGACCATGTAGTGGTTATGGACCCAAAGCCAACACCTAACTGCCTGACCATGTAGTGGTTATGGACCCAAAGCCAACACCTAACTGCCTGACCATGTAGTGGTTATGGACTCAGAGCCAACACCTTACTGTCTGACCATGTAGTGGTTATGGAGCCAAAGCCAACACCTAACTGCCAGGTCACAGTGAAAGGAAGGTTTATTTGTTATATTTGGAAAAAATATACATATCAGTCATTTAAAGTGCAAACTCCTCTACTAATGTACCTTGTCATTGTTATTCTATGCTCTAGACCAGCTCTACAAATTAGGAAACATAATTAGATGTGTGTTCCTTGATCATTTGCATATGTTTTTATTCATATACAATTAATGGTGCCTTCTTTTAAGGAGTATAAACCTGTTCAGGGCCCCATGTCAGGAGGACTACATAACCAAAACGTTAGCATGTGGAAATGGTGCCAGGGAAACTAAACCGAAGAATCGATTGCTGTCATACCTTGTCCCTAGACTCCTTTCTGGGTAAGGAAACCAATGTGTCATTTTGAAATTTGGCCCTTTACTATCCCTTTAACAGTTTTCTAAGTGTTATGTGAGAATCACAGCACCTATTTTGTCATACTGGATCTCAGGTTTGTTAGGTAAAGTTGGTGTACTAAAAAATGTTATATTTACAGTGACATGGTTTTGTAGCTACAGCTCCTATATCATGAAATCTTTTTTGCAGTATTTAATTTCTTGGACACATCATATCAGATCCAACCATACACTAACTAGCTATTTACCGGCACAGGAAGAGCCAAGCAATCAGCAGGAAAAGTAGTTTCACGGAGACACATTTTCCACCACGCCCACTTGCACTTTGCCACACCAGGTCAAATAGGATATTTCATAATTGCTCTGCATTTTCTGGATTGGATTTGAGTGACAAATGTCAGTATTGACACCAGTCTGCATCCACATGCTTGATGGATTACATCCTATATCCTATATTACATCCTATATTGATGGATTACATCCTATATCCTATATTACATCCTATATTGATGGATTACATCCTATATCCTATATTACATCCTATATTGATGGATTATATCCTATATCCTATATTACATCCTATATTGATGGATTACAACCTATATCATATATCATATATATCCTATATTACATCCTATATTGATGGATTCCACCCTATATCCTATATTACATCCTATATTGATGGATTACAACCTATATCATATATATCATATATATCCTATATTACATCCTATATTGATGGATTCCACCCTATATCCTATATTACATCCTATATTGATGGATTCCACCCTATATCCTATATTACATCCTATATTGATGGATTACAACCTATATCATATATATCATATATATATCCTATATTACATCCTATATTGATGGATTAAAACCTATACCATAAATGTCCTATATCCTATATTACATTGATTTCACAGAAGTGTGATTACTTTGTTACATTGTGTTGTTTAAGTGTTCTCTTTATTTTTTTGAGCAGTGTATATATATATGGTGCATTTAAAGTGAGTCCCAACACACTTAAGAAAAGAGGTGAAATAGAAGAATATAATCATGAACAACATTAAAATCAAAAGCTTATGACAAGCTTGACGGGAGCAGCGTGGTACTACACAAAAAAGCTTAGGGTTATTCAAGTTTACCAGGATCTTTACCAGTGCTTTGAGAGACTAGTCAAGGATCATATCACCTCCACCCTACCTGACACCCTAGACCCACTCTAATATGCTTACGACCCCAATAGGTCCACAGACGACGCAATCACACTGCCCTAACCCATCTGGACAAGTGGAATACCTATGTAAGAATGCTGTTCATCGACTACAGCTCAGCATTTAACACCATAGTACCCCCCAAACTCGTCATTAAACCGCCCTGTGCAACTAGGTCCTGGACTCTCTGACGGGATGCCCCCATGTGGTGAGGGTAGGAAACGACCTCTCCATCCCACTGATCCTCAACACTGGGCCCCCACAAGGGTGCGTTCTCAGCACTCTCCTGTACTCCCTGTTCACCCATGACTGCGTGGCCATGCACGCCTCCAACTCAATCATCAAGTTTGCAGACGACACTACAGTGGTAGGCTTGATTACGGACAACGACGAGATGGCCTACAGGGAGGTGGTGAGGGCCCTCGGAGTGTGGTGTCAGGAAAATTACCTCACACTCAACATCAACAAAACAAAGGAGATGATTGTGGACTTCAGGAAACAGCAGAGGGTGCACCCCCCAATCCACATCGACGGGACAGTAGTGGAGAAGGTGGAAAGTTTTAAGTTCCTCGGTGTACACATCACGGACAAACTGAAATGGTCCACCCACACAGACAGCGTGGTGAAGAAGGCGCAACAGCACCTCTTCAACCTCAGGAAACTGAAGAAATTAGTTAGATTACTTGTTAGATATTACTGCACGGTCGGAACTAGAAGCACAAGCATTTCACTATACTCGCATTAACATCTGCTAACCATGTGTATGTGACCAATAAAATATAATTTGATTGGATCCCATTCGGGCTTTTCCTTGCCCGAGCAACATTCCAACCGCTAATGCACCGCTGTCTGGGGTTGCTTGAGCAAATCAATAAATCTCTATTGATATAAAGTGAGGCTCCAGAAGTATTGGGACAGTGACACTGTTGTTGTTTTAGCTCTGTGCTCCAGCTCTTTGGATTTGAGATTATACAATGACTATGAGGTTAAAGTGCAGACTGTCAGCTTTCATTTGAGGGTGAACTGTTTAGAAATTACAGCACTTTTTTTGTACACCCCCCCCACCATTTTAGGAGACCAAAAGTATTTGGACAAATTCACTTACAGTATATGTGTGTTAAAGTAGTACAAAATCGTGTATTTTGTCCCATTGTATGCAATGACTACATCAAGGTTGTGATTCTATACATTTTTTGGATGCATTTTCTGTTTCTTTTGTTTGTGTTTCAGATTATTTTGTGCCAAGTAGAAATGAATATTAAATTATGTATTTTGTCATTTGATTAACTTTAATTGTAAAAAATAATGTTTCTAAACACTTCTACAATAATGTGGATGCTGATCATTGTGATTGCTGATCATTCTGAATGAATAATGGTGAGTGAGAAAGTTAGACGCACAAATATCATACCCTCAAGACATGCTAACCTCTCACCATTACAATAACAGGTGAAGTTAGCATTTTTGGGGGGGTGGGGGGGTGATATTTGTGCGTCTAACTTTTTGTTAATTTACATGTATTTCTTCACCTTTATTTAACCAGGTAGGCTAGTTGAGAACACCTTTATTTAACCAGGTAGGCTAGTTGAGAACAAGTTCTCATTTACAACTGCGACCTGGCCAAGATGAAGCAAAGCAGTGCGACACAAACAACACAAAGTTACATGGAATAAACAAGAGTACAGTCACCAACACAATAGAAAAAAGTCTATATACAGTGTATGCAAATGGCGTGAGGAGGTAAGGCAATAAATAGGCCATAGTAGCGAAGTAATTACAATTTAGCAAATGAACACTGGAGTGATAGATGAACAGATGATGATGTGCAAGTAGAAATACTGGTTTGCAAAAGAGCAGAAAAGTAAATAAAAACAATATGGGGATGAGATAAGTAGATTGGATGGGCTATTTACAGATGGGCTATGTACAGCTGCAGTGATCGGTTAGCTGCTCAGGTAGCTGATGTTTAAAGTTAGTGAGGGAAATATAATTCTCCAGCTTGAGCAATTTTTGCAATTCGTTCCAGTCATTGGCGGCAGAGAACTGGAAGGAAAGGCGGCCAAAGTAGGTGTTGACTTTGGGGATGACCGTTGAGATATACCTGCTGGAGCGCCTGCTTCAGGTGGGTGTTGTTATTGTGACCAGTGAGCTGAGATGAGGCGGAGCTTTACCTAACTTCCTCACTCGTTATGGGTATGCTTTTAATCATTAAGGGCTGGGGAGTTTTTCTGAATGAACAATACATGGAATGGACCTAAAGCACAAGCAAAATCCTAGAGGAAAACCTGATTCAGTCTGCTTTCCAACAGACACTAGGTGATTAATTCACCTTTCAGCAGGACAATAACTTAAAACACAAGGCCAAATATACACTGGAGTTGCTTACCAAGAAGACAGTGAATGTCCCTGAGCAGCTGAGTTACAGTTTTGACTTAAATCTTCTTGATAATCTGTCAATACCTGAAAATGGTTGTCTAGCAATGGTCAACCAACGTTTTAACAGGGCTTGAAGAATTTTGAAAAGAATAATGGGCAAATGTTGCACAGTCTAGATGTGGAAAGCTCTTAGAGACTTATCCAGAAAGACCGTAAAACTAATCGCTGCCAAAGGTGCTTCTACAAAGTATTGACTCAGGGGTGTGAATACTTATGCGAATGAGATATTTCTGTATTTAATATTCAATACATTTGCAAACATTTAAAAAAACATGTTTTAACTTTGTCACTATGGGGTACTGTGTGTAGATGTCTGTAACACGTCAACATGTGGAATAAGTCAAGAGGTATGATTACTTTCTGATGACAGTGTACGTAGTAGTGCTACTGCAGTTTGTTGAAGGCTACAATGCGTCTCTACACTTGGTCATGGTTTTGGACGAGCCACTCCAGTGCCTTTAGGGTCAGCTGTGGTGAACACGTAGAAAAACCCCAAAGGGATAACTTGTTTCTACACTAATCTGTGATTTTTACTGTCACCGGGGCAGGGACACATTGAGACACACACTCTACATAGAGCGGATCAGCAGCACCGCTTCACTTCCCAGATCAAAGTAACATAAGGAACACTCAGCAAATAGCAAACAAACCAAGCATTTCATCTGTTAATATCCCAAAGCAGAGTGTCCCTCATTGTCCAAATGTCATCATGTTAGAGTAATGCCACCGGAAAATCCCCTCTAGTCTAGCTTCTAATCTCATATTTGACTGTAGTCTTTCCAAGATTTGCCAGAGTGAACACAGATTAGGATTAAATAACAGGAAATGGACCATATTTATGCGCTTTATAATTTATTCTGTTTTTTGCTTATTAAATTTTGCTGTCCCAATGTGAACCTTCCATTTACATTGGGCTAGCGGGATTGTAACAATGTATGTTGCATATTGCAACATTAATTAGTCATGGTAAAATGCTATACAAGTTCCTGGGGCATAAATTAGTACCCATAATGAACCACAAAATTATTGTTCTGGGGTGGTAATGAATATCATGTCCTGGGAAGATGCTATTCTTGTTTACCATACATTTACCATGTGCGGGTCACCATGCCTTTTGAAATGGAATTTACCCTTTCCACTTTTCGCTTTGCAGAAGGCTTCTGGGGCTACGACTTCACGTCATAGTACCACAGTTTCTGAAAAACATTCTCTAAATGCTGTCGGCGGGTCTCAAAATCTGATGAATAGACAATTCCATAATTACCCATGACCACCTCCTGAAGAATAATGTTGTGGTTTATTATGGATACTCATTTATACCCAGGAAATTGGATAGCATTTGACCATTATTTGTGAACTAATTGATGTTGCAATATACAATATATAACCTTCCAATCCCACTAGCCCAATGAAAATTCAAGGTTCACATTGGGACAACAGAATGTAAGATAAATAAATTATAAAGCGCATAAATATGGTCAATTTCCTGTGATTTAATCCTAATCTGTGTTCAGGAAAGACTACAGTCAAATATGAGATTAGAAACTAGACTAGTGGGGATTTTCCGGTGGCATTACTCTAACATGATGACATTTGGACAATGACGGATACTCTGCTTTGGGATATTAACAGATGAAATGAGTCACGCCTTGGTCTTAGTATTTTGTGTTTTCTTTATTTATTTGGACAGGCCAGGGTGTGACATGGGTTATTGTGGTGTGTTTTTGTCTTGGGGTTTTGTGGGGTGTCTACGTAGTCTATGGCTGCCTGAGGCGGTTCTCAATCAGAGTCAGGTGATTATCGTTGTCTCTGATTGGGAGCCATATTTAGGCATATTTAGGTGATTGTTCCTGTCTCTGTGTAGTGTTCACCAGATAGGCTGTATTAGGTTTTTCACGTTCCGTTTGTTGTTTTTGTATTTATTTAGTTATTTCATGTATCGCTATATTCTTCATTAAAGAACATGAGTAACCACCACGCTGCATTTTGGTCCGATCCTTGTTCTACCTCTTCATCAGAGGAGGAGATAGAAGAACGCCGTTACAGAATCACCCACCACAAATGGACCAAGCAACGTGGTAACAGGCAACAGCGGCAGCAGGAGCAGCGCGACAAGAAATTCTGGACTTGGGAGGAAATCCTCGACGGGAGAGGACCCTGGGCTAAACCAGGGGAATGTAGCTGCACCAAGGTGCAGTGTGAGAGGGACTGGACATGGGAGGACGAACTGGACGGTGAAGGACCTTGGGCTCAGCCTGGAGAATATCGCCAGCCCAAGGAAGAACTGGAGGCGAAGAAAGCGGAGAGGCGCTGGTATGAGGAGGCAGCACGGCGACGCGGATGGAAGCCTGAGAGTCAGCCCCAAAGATTTCTTGGGGGAGGCTCACAGGGAGTATGGCTATGCCAGGTAGGAGACCTGCGCAAACTCCCTGTGCTTACCGAGGGGCTAGAGAGACCGGGCAGGTACCGTGTTATGCTATGGAGCGCACAGTGTTTCCAGTGCGGGTGCATAGCCCGGTGCGGTTCATACCAGCTCTTCGTATTGGCCGGGCTAGAGTGGGCATCGAGCCAGGTAAGGTTGGGCAGGCTCGGTGCTCAAGAGCTCCAGTGCGCCTGCACGGTCCGGTCTATCCAGAGCCACCTCCACACACCAGTCCTCCGGTGGCAGCTCCCCGCACCAGGCTTCTTGTGCGTGTTCTCTATCCAGTTCCACCAGTGCCAGCACCACGCATCAGGCCTACAGTGCGCCTCGCCTCTCCAGCGCTGCCGGAGTCTCCCGCCTGTTCAGCGCTGTCGGAGCCTTTCTCCTCTCCTGCGCTGCCGGAGTCTCCCGCCTGTTTAGCGCAGCCAGAGCCTTCCTTCTCTCCAGCGCTGCCGGAGTCTCCTGCCTGTTCAGCGCAGCCTGAGCTGCCAGTCTGCATGGAGCAGCCTGAGCTGTCAGACTGCATGGAGCAGCCAGAGCTGACAGTCTGCATGGAGCAGCCAGAGCTGCCAGTCTGCATGGAGCTGTCAGTCTGCATAGAGCAGCCAGAGCTGTCAGTCTGCATGGAGCAGCCAGAGCTGCCAGGTTGCATGGAGCAGCCAGAGCTGCCAGAGCTGCCAGTCTGCATAGAGCTGCCAGTCTGCATAGAGCAGCCAGAGCTGCCAGTCTGCATAGAGATGCCAGTCTGCATAGAGCAGCCAGAGCTGTCAGTCTGCATGGAGCAGCCAGAGCTGCCAGTCTGCATGGAGCAGCCAGAGCTGCCAGTCTGCATGGAGCAGCCAGAACAGCTAGATCCGTCAGTCGGCCAGACTCTTCCAGATCTGCCAGTCAGCCAGACTCTTCCAGATCTGCCAGTCAGCCAGACTCTTCCAGATCTGCCAGTCAGCCAGACTCTTCCAGATCCGCCAGCCAGCCAGGATCTGCAAGAGCCAACTACCTGCCTGAGCATCCTCTCAGTGCTGAGCGCCCTCTCAGTGCTGAGATTCCTCTCAGTGCTGGGCTTCCCCTCAGTGCTGGGCTTCCCCTCAATGCTGAGCTGCCCCTCAGTCCTGAGCTTCCCCTCAGTCCCGAGCTGCCCCTCAGTCCAGTGGGGTTCTGGGTGAGGACTATTAGGCCATGGTCGGCGGCGAGGGTGGATTATCCCAGGACGCGAGGGGGAGGAACATTTATGGAGTGGGGTCCACGTCCCGAGCCGGAGCCGCCACCATGGACAGACGCCCACCCGGACCCTCCCTATGGTTTTGAGGTGCGTCCGGGAGTCCGCACCTTAGGGGGGGGGGGGGGTTCTGTCACTCCTTGGTCTTAGTATTTTGTGTTTTCTTTATTTATTTGGACAGGCCAGGGTGTAACATGGGTTATTGTGGTGTGTTTTTGTCTTGGGGTTTTGTGGGGTGTCTACGTAGTCTACGGCTGCCTGAGGCAGTTCTCAATCAGAGTCAGGTGATTATCGTTGTCTCTGATTGGGAGCCATATTTAGGCATATTTAGGTGATTGTTCCTGTCTCTGTGTAGTGTTCACCAGATAGGCTGTATTAGGTTTTTCACGTTCCGTTTGTTGTTTTGTATTTATTTACATTTACATTACATTTAAGTCATTTAGCAGACGCTCTTATCCAGAGCGACTTACAAATTGGTGCATTCACCTTATGACATCCAGTGGAACAACCACTTTACAATAGTGCATCTAAATATTTTAAGGGGGGGGTGAGAAGGATTACTTTATCCTATCCTAGGTATTCCTTAAAGAGGTGGGGTTTCAGGTGTCTCCGGAAGGTGGTGATTGACTCCGCTGTCCTGGCGTCGTGAGGGAGTTTGTTCCACCATTGGGGAGCCAGAGCAGCGAACAGTTTTGACTGAGCTGAGCGGGAACTGTACTTCCTCAGTGGTAGGGAGGCGAGCAGGCCAGAGGTGGATGAACGCAGTGCCCTTATTTGGGTGTAGGGCCTGATCAGAGCCTGGAGGTACTGAGGTGCCGTTCCCCTCACAGCTCCGTAGGCAAGCACCATGGTCTTGTAGCGGATGCGAGCTTCAACTGGAAGCCAGTGGAGAGAGCGGAGGAGCGGGGGGAGAGAGCGGAGGAGCGGGGTGACGTGAGAGAACTTGGGAATTAGAATTTAGTTATTTCATGTATTGCTATATTCTTCATTAAAGAACATGAGTAACCACCACGCTGCATTTCGGTCAAAATTACAAAATGCTTGGTTTGTTTGCTATTTGCTGAGTGTTCCTTATGTTACTTTGATCTGGGAAGTGAAGCGGTGCTGCTGATCCGCTCTATGTAGAGTGTGTGTCTCAATGTGTCCCTGCCCCGGTGACAGTAAAAATCACAGATTAGTGTAGAAACAAGTTATCCCTTTGGGGTTTTTCTACGTGTTCACCACAGCTGACCCTAAAGGCACTGGAGTGGCTCGTCCAAAACCATGACCAAGTGTAGAGACGCATTGTAGCCTTCAACAAACTGCAGTAGCACTACTACGTACACTGTCATCAGAAAGTAATCATACCTCTTGACTTATTCCACATGTTGACGTGTTACAGACATCTACACACAATACCCCATAGTGACAAAGTTAAAACATGTTTTTTTAAATGTTTGCAATTGTATTGAGAATTATATATAGAAATATCTCATTGACATAAATATTCACACCCCTGAGTCAATACTTTGTAGAGGCACCATTGGCAGCGATTACAGCTGTCAGTCTTTCTGGGTAAAAGTCTCTAAGAGATTTACACAGATGGATTATGCAACATTTGCCCATTATTCTTTTCAAACCTCTTCAAAGTCTGTCAAATTGGTTGTTGATTATTGTTGGACAAACGTTTTTATTTCTTGCCATAGTTTTTCAAGTAGACTTAAGTCAAAACTGTAACTCGGCCACTCAGGAACATCAAATCAAACTCTATTTGTCACATGCGCCAAATACAGCAGGTGTAGACCTTACAGTTAAATGCTTACAAGCCCTAACTAACAATGCAGTTTATTAAAATTTAAAAATACCCCAAAAATTATGAATATGAAATAAAAGTGAAAGTAGTGTTTTGGAATATTTGTATTCTGTACAGGCTTCCTTCTTTTCACTCTGTCAATTAGATTAGTATTGTGGAGTAACTACAATGTTGTTGATCCATCCTCAGTTTTCTCCTATCACAGCCATTACACTCCGTAACTGTTTTAATGTCACCATTGGCCTCATGGTGAAATCCCTGAGCAGTTTCCTTCCTCTCCGGCAACTGAGTTAGCCTGTATCTCTGTAGTGACTGGGTGTATTGATATACCATCCAAAATGTAATTAATAACTTCACCATGCTGAAAGGGATATTCAATGTCTGCTTTTTAAAAATGTACGCATCTACCAATAGGTACCCTTCTTTGCGAGGTATTGGAAAACCTCCCCAGTATTTGTGGTTAAATCTGTGTTTGAAATGATTAAATCTGTGTTTGAAATTCACTGGTCGACTGAGGGACCTTACAGATAATTGTACTGTATGTGTGAGGTACAGAGAAGAGGTAGTCAATCCAAAATCATGTTAAACACTATTATT
The DNA here is from genome assembly GCF_021184085.1 of Oncorhynchus gorbuscha. NCBI lineage: Eukaryota > Metazoa > Chordata > Actinopteri > Salmoniformes > Salmonidae > Oncorhynchus > Oncorhynchus gorbuscha. The sequence continues at coordinate 8,543,430 of NC_060189.1, forward strand.
GCACAATGAGTGAGTCCATGCAATTTATGCGACTTGTTAAGCAAACTTTTACTCCTGAACTAATTTAGGCTTGCCATAAAAAAAGGGGTTTGAATAATTATTGACTCAATACATTTCAGCACTTAATTTTTTATTATTTTGTAAAAATGTTGAAAAACAAAAAAATTCTATTTTTAATTCAGGCTGTAACACAACAAAATGTGCAAAAAGTCTAGGGGTGTGAATACTTTCTGAAGGCTCTGTAAATCATCCATATCAACTGCTTGAGTTGCTCTTCTGGATCGGAAATACCCCTGAACTGCATCCATTATCAAGTAACTCAGCAAACCAAATTCTCTAGCTGACGTGAACGTCATGTTTCTAACATTCTCAGAATGTCTGTGGGGTAACGTTTTGACAAATCCGTATAGGGGGGACCCAACCAGAAAGTCCTTAAGGCCTCTGTCCCAGTACCCTTGGACTGGACATCAAAGAAATGTATCACAGGAATCCTGTATACGGTGCAGTTGTGAAGTCCACTCAGTGTGGCTTTCTAGTACAGAGTGTGGTAGTCAGAAGGATTTAGAAGTGAGGGTACAATGCCCTGCCTGTGCAGATGGAGCCAGTACCTGCCAATATGTGAAAGCTGAGATCCTTCAGGATGTTGGTTGAGGAGTGTCCTCACTCTCTGGCATGTAGTATCCTCTTGCAGGGTTCACAGGTGTTCGGGTGATCTTGGGTATAATCACAATCCAGGTGAATGCCAAAGGGCTGAGACTGCTGGAGATCCTGAAGAGCCTCTTTCAAACTCCAAGTAAAAGGCACAACAATGGGCTCCTCAACACTTAATGCTGGTTTTTACTTGGTCTACTGACCTGTTTAAATTCTAATGGTATACAGACTGATTCAAGATTGTTTAAATTGTAAATCAGTTTGTTTAAATTCCAATGGTACACAAACTGATTTACAATTGAAACCATTAGAATTTAAATAGTTTATTGGTGTTAAAAGAGAGCAGGTATGCTATTTGGACCACAAGGCTGCTAATGTCATGCAGAATCTCCTATTTGTGTTTATACTTTTGACAATCATTATTTTACAGCTTGGTAATTACTACCTAATAACCAGGTGAATACCTATCAAAAAGTAAACGCATGGTAACTATTCAGTCCCAAACTTAATTACTAGGAACCAAGCAAGTAAGTACTACATACATACTTAATGAAGTCATTGCTAATACCAGATACCTGCTAGTCAACTAATACTCTTTTGAATTTACTTCTTTTTTTTACCCCTTTTTCGTGATATCCAATTGGTAGTTACATTGCTGCAACTCCCGTATGGACTCGGGAGAGGCGAAGGTCGAGAGCCATGCGTCCTCCAAAACATGACCCCGCCAAGCCAAGCTGCTTTTTGACACACTGCTTGCTTCACCCAGAAGCCAGCTGCACCAAAGTGTCAGAGGAGACATCGTCCAGTTGGCAACCAAAGTCAGTGTACACCCAGTCCGCCACAAGGAGTCGCTGGAGCGTAATGGGATACATCCCAGCCAGCCAGACCCTCCCCTAACAGGGTTAACGCTTGGCTAATTGTGAGCCGCCTCATGGGTCTCCCGGTCGCGGCCGGCTGCAACACACCCGGGATCGAACCCAGATCTGTTGTGACGCCTCTAGCACTGTGATGCAGTGCCTTAGACCGCTGCACCACTCAGGAGGCCCAACTAATACTCTTTAGGATTTAGTTGTATTATTGTGTAGACATCAATAATACAACATCAAGTACATTTCCTGTAGTCACTAGGTAGACTCTATGTATGTTGTAAAAGGGTCGACAACAACCAGAGCTGATGTTGGATGACAATAGTATGTTCATGATGTTGTTGCGACAAGGGTCAATACTGTATTTAAACAACTTTATATTAAAGGGCACATAAATGGGCTATTCAACACTTACAGTAATAGGATTCCCAACACTTACCTGGCACAGTGGGCGTAGTGGACTAATTGACACTTACTTGGCACAGTAGGCCTAGTGGACTAATTGACAATTACCTGGCTTGTCAGTAACCAGATCTCAACCCAACTGAACACTTATGGGAGATTCTGGAGTGGTGCCTGAGACATAATTTTACAGCGCCCCAAAACACCAAATTATGGAATTTCTCATGGAAGAATGGTGTCACATCCCTTCGATTGTAAAATCTATGCCAAGGCACATTGAAGCTGTTCTGGAGGCTCATGGTGGCCCAACAGCCTATTAAGACACTTTATGTTTGGTGTTTCCTTTATTTTGGCAGTTACCTGTAGCCTCCATACTGTCCCCAGTCTTCCTGGTGCTGAGGCTGAACTGGCCAGGAGAAACAGTTCCCTTGACAAGTTCCAGCTATACCATGGACTATGTAGCTATGTATTGGAAAACATACATTTTAAGTTGAGGCAAAAAAAACCATTGTGCTGTGCGAACTCATTTAGCATGTGTTGAGTATACATTACATGTATGTATTACTCAGTTCTTACATAGATGACAGACGTGATTTACCCAGATAAAAATTATTTGCATAATTGGTTTTAGTTCCTTGTTCTGTGGTGATACAAACAAGCCATCCACGTTCCTAGCAACGTCGCTGCCTTGCCTTGTGAATCTGAATGTGCCAGACGAACAAAAAGTTCCAGTATTTCAAAAGGCCTCATTGTGTTGCATAACAATTGGACTGACACTGGAGTTGTTCTCTCGTCATTCCCTGGGGGGGGTGAGATTCCCATCAGCAGCCACTAATTAGACACTAGTTCGGATAGAAGTTGATAGAAGTGGGTGTTGTCCAACTCTCAGAGCTCTACATAATGAGCCGTGTTTTGCTGTAAGTCTACTAGTATCTCCAGGCTACAGCTTGTCCCGCTGCAGCCGGTCCTTGTGTGCCCCACCTGAGCTGGTCACCTGCCAAGAGAGACAGCCTGTGGGAGGCGAACCTGTCATCTCTTTAGAACACAGGCCTTGGGTAACAAAAATGGCCAGCTGCCATCCAGACAGCCAGACAGGCAGCCAGACAGGCAGCCAGACAGGCATTTCCTCCTGTGATTATCTTAATGCAGTGATAGTGTTCATGATTTGAATTCATCATTTTTGTGTCAGGTTGACTCCATAACAAACTGTGACTCCAGGCAAAGAACGATATCTAGTGTATTTTATGTGAATAGTGATATCTAAACGATCTTTACTTCATTGTCCATTCCACTCTTCTTCCCTTATAATAACAGAGGACAGCGAATAACAACTTAACCTGGTTGGTCCAAGTTGTCATCTGCAATAATGCCGTGGTTCAATGTGGAAAAAGTACTACATGAACTCAGTGCATCCCAGTACGTTTCTCGCACTCTCTGAACTCTATGGGGTTTCCTGAGGCTTCCTCTGGACTGGGCTTCAGGCCATATGCGGTTCACCTCTGACCTATCAAACTCACTGCCCCCGACCGCTCCTGGTTAATTGACTTGACTGGATTTTCTGAATTAAATAAAGTGGATCTAACTTAATTGGAAAGCACTTCCAAAATGTTTCAGAACTAAGTGGCCCTGCAGAAAAGATCTGATTATCTCGCCATGTAACATTCACATCTGCCAAATCCCACACACAAAGGAAGTTTGTGCATTTTAGAAAAACAAATTAACCCAATAGCTTTACAATTGTTTTAAACTATTAATCAGATGTGATTTTTATGCTTCAAAATTTGTCCATCCCAATATTACACTTTCTATACATTACAGAAGACTGAAATATAATTAAACTGCTTGACAAAGAAACACTGGATTTCCGACAACAACAACAACAAAACGGTCCACCCATGAGGCCACTAGGATATTTGACTGCAGGAAAAGGGCTCCCCCAGATTTCTTAACACCATTGCAAGCTGTGGCTCCTTGATTTTTAAAATGTATGTATACGTAGTTGTAAGCATTTTAGCCACAACTATTGCCAATCAATAGATTTTTTCTCTGAATTACACAGCATCACAATATTTAGATTTGCAGTCTTATAAAGAATCTCTTAGGCAGATAGCCCAATAGTATGTCACACATGGTAAAAGGTCAAACGGTACATCATGGTGATAACCTTTATTTCGGCAGCATGACATCACTACTTATAAGATAAGGTCTGAAAAAATTACTTTCGGGAGATTCACGGAACTGTGTTAGAACATCCACTCAAATGAGAAAAGGTTTAGTCTACCAACGTTTTCACTGACAACAAACTTCTGTGTGATGTCATTTGTGTAATGTCGGCCTGTTGACGTACTTCCAATTACTTTTGTATTGACATTGATTGCTTGGCAAAATTGGTCAACCAAATAGCATTTGGAAATACTTAGAAGTCTCTGCCAAGGCAAACTAGTTGAAATAATTTAGGGAATTTCAAGTTGAGGCCTTAATAAACAGGACCAAAGGATGCCTCAAATGTCCTCATCCCTCACCCCCAGGCTTCAAATGTCCTCATCCCTCACCCCCATGCCTCAAATGTCCTCATCCCTCACCCCCAGGCTTCAAATGTCCTCATCCCTCACCCCCGTGCCTCAAATGTCCTCATCCCTCACCCCCGTACCTCAAATGTCCTCATCCCTCACCCCCGTGCCTCAAATGTCCTCATCCCTCACCCCCGTGCCTCAAATGTCCTCATCCCTCACCCCCAGGCTTCAAATGTCCTCATCCCTCACCCCCGTGCCTCAAATGTCCTCATCCCTCACCCCCGTGCCTCAAATGTCCTCATCCCTCACCCCCAGGCTTCAAATGTCCTCATCCCTCACCCCCAGGCTTCAAATGTCCTCATCCCTCACCCCCAGGCTTCAAATGTCCTCATCCCTCACCTCCAGGCTTCAGATGTCCCCATCCCTCACCCCAGGCTTCAGATGTCCCCATCCCTCACCCCCAGGTTTCAAATGTCCTCATCCCTCACCCCCAGGCTTCAAAATTCCCGGCGGCATCAGCCATGCCCCTTGTGTGACCCTAAAAAAATCCATGCCTTGCGGCCAAAGTTGCCATTATGCCCTTAGGCTAAATATTATAATTCCATTTTCCCGGCTGCCAATAGACGTACTCCGAAGCACCTCTCACAAACGTAGCTCTCAGATATCTCAATTCTTATTAGCCAATGCCCGTTACTGGATTGGGTCCTTCTCACATGCATTGCAGCTCCGAAGTAGGCTACTAGTGAAGACAGACACATCGGGGACGCAACGGAGCGTCTCCTTCTTATCGAATTCCGAGGTGCACATTGAAGATGTTAAAATAACTGTCCACCTTTACTTTTCCTCAGCCAAATAGAGGAGTAACAAACAGCAACAGCAAAATCACTAGCCTATGTCGATCTCAGTAGAGGCTGGTGGGAGGGGCTATAGGAGGTAATGTAGTACATGGAATTTCCATATGTTTGATGGGTTTGATACCGTTCCATATATTCCATTCCAGCCGTTACAATGAGTCCATCCTCCTATAGCTCCTCCCACTAACCTTCTCTGGTCAATCTACTATCCCCGCATAGTATAAAATTTTGCCTACCTATTCTATTGGTCAGCTTGTCATTCTGTGCCATAAAGAAATTCCAAACAGACTCTGGGACAGTTGTGGGACGATAGATCCCAAATTCATACAACCACTCTCCATTTAAAAAAAAAGTAAAATAAATAAGGCTGACGCAAGTGGTTTCATGTGACAGATGAAAATATCATTTTTAAATTTTGAAAAAATAAGATCTAAAGATGCAACAACTAGCATTGGTTGCTAATATAACTAGGATTGTGTCCATCGCTGCTGGGCAATGAAAGAAAGTTCATTTGAAAACCAGTAGAAATATCATATTGGTTTCAAGGGCATATGAGGAAGTGCTGAGAAAATGATTCCCTCAACATTCCTATGGTCTGAATTTGGCTAGGCTACTTTAAACAAGGTAAGACATGCCTCTTAAAATGAAATATTAACAAATCCAGGTTTTAAACCATTGCATTTATGGTTAAATAGTTTCAAAATGTTGACTGCCTCCGCTCAGATTACAGACAATGGCCTTCCTGTCCTTTCCTAGCGAACGAACAGTGATTCCAGTATGCCAACAGAATCAAGCTTTTAGATGTTAATATGAATTATCCTACATTATATTTATCAAACATGACTGGCGTTTAGTCTATATACAGTACCAGTCAAAAGTTTGGAATTTCTATTTATTTTGAACTATTTTCTACATTGTAGAATAATAGTGAAGACATCAAAACTATAAAATAACACTTATGGAATCATGTAGTAACCCAAAAAAGTGTTAAACAAATCAAAATATATTTGAGATTCTTCAAAGTAGCCACCCTTTGCCTTGATGACAACTTGGCATTCTTGAATGAGTAGGTGTGTCCAAACGTTTGACTGGCTACATGTTCTGGGTCCTCCATCATGTCAGCATCGGTGTAGGCTATAGCCAATATGACAGGCTATCTCCTACACTCCAACATGTAGGCTAGTCTTTTATGTACATTTACATACACTTAGGTTTTCTTAACAGAATAGCTTGTGTTTTTTGGATTTCAAATAAATTTAAATGGGCTATTCTGGTTAATGGACTTGGTGCCCTGGCAGATGGCCTTGGTACCCTGGCAGATGGCTTTGGTGCCCTGGCAGATGGCCCTGGTAGATTGGGCACCCCTAGAAGGCCAAATAGCCTTGCCCCTAAAATCAAGACGTTCCAGATCTGCTCATCCCCTACTCCGCCAACCCCCACTGACCACTGTCCCCGTTTGATCTGAGCCCCAGAAAAAAGGCTACCAAAAAGTACTCGTGGAAGCCTTCCCCCTTCCCCCCCACTCCTCTTCTCTGAACTCTGTGGTCCATACATGAAGCTCTGTGCACCAGATGCATGAGTTCTGACCGGTTGGCCACGCCTTCCCTCCGGGGTTCAGCCCACTACGTCCCCAACAGGAGTCAGCTAAAGTCACAGAGCCTCAGCTCACACTGGCTGTTGTTCAGCTGGTTCTGAGGAAAAGCCATCCATCAGCCAGCCATCCATTCAGACAGGGGAATCCCTCTCTTATCCTCCTCTCAGCCTGTGCAACTTCCAGTCCATGCAGCTCCAAATGTTTGTCTGCTTGCTGGTGCTTGCCATGTGGACAGTGGTAGTGGTGATATTCTTGTGGAGCCAGCACATTGAAGACGCAGAGAGAGGGCCTGTAGGGGGAGGTATTGCTCTACTGGAGAGAGAGGTAGAGAGAGCCAGGGAGGGAGGGGGAGGGGGAGGAGGGAAGCGAGGGAGGGAGGATATGACTGAGGAGTAGAGTGCAGTTGAGGTGAGCGACGGGGAGGCAGGCTTAAGCCCAAGCACAGTAATCTAAGCAGCTGCCGCAGAACAAGTCCGTCACCAAAGCACGTCTTTCTGTCTGACTCTCTCTCTCCCTCCCCATCTCTCTCTCTCTCCCTCCCCATCTCTCCCTCCCCATCTCTCTCTCTCCCTCCCCATCTCTCTCTCTCTCTCTCTCCCCATCTCTCTCTCTCTCTCTCCCCATCTCTCTCTCTCTCTCTCTCTCTCTCCCCATCTCTCTCTCTCCCTCCCCATCTCTCTCTCTCCCTCCCCATCTCTCTCTCTCTCTCTCTCTCTCTCTCCCCATCTCTCCCTCCCCATCTCTCTCTCTCCCTCCCCATCTCTCTCTTTCTCTCTGACTCTGTCACGGTCGCTCACGATGATTGTGGATTTTCAGTCTCCCCGTTTGACATAAGCAAGTTTTATTTCACCTGAGAATACATTTTATGATATGAGCAAAATTAACAGTAAGCTGTTTAGTTTTTGTTTTGTTATTTCTGTTTTTCCATGGAAAGGAGGGTTGGTCCCGATACCTTTTTGTGTTGGACAGACTTAACAAGATTTGTCTGAACACTTCTGTCTGATTATTGTGTTTAAAATCCACCATGTAGCCAGAACCTTCTTGCTGTTTGTCCTGTAGGCATCAAAGTCATGCCACAAATTATACAAGTCTCACAGAGTTATAAGAGACTGAGTTCTACGGTGAACAAAATAAATGCTCAACAGTGTGTTCAAATACAGTTATAGCAATGGAATTAATAACAACTAACAAGCATCTTGATTTGTCAGAATAAGACAGACTTTTAAAAACAGATAAACGACAGACCCACAAAGCTAAACACAACTTGGTTGAGACGGAAGGGAATCAGATTATGGGAACATTTGGCATCAAAAGGGAAGTCATCTGTACAATCATTATCAAAGTGCGTTCCAATTGTTGTTTCCAGAAAAAAAGGTTGTTTATTAATGCGTCACTCCCAATGACGCCAATGGGGCGTGGCTTAGCCTTGATGCTAATTCTCATTTCAAAACCACGTCATGGGAATAATGTTTTTTCCAACATTGAACTGAGTTCCCTGACAACTGTCACTGCAAGCAAGTGGCAACGCAGAACGTTCTAATTCAACAACTACGCACGAACCACATAGTGCCCAAGTATCTCCCAGATGGCATTTTCTGTAACAACTGAACATACTGGGACATTATCCCACTCTGAAATGAAAGGTTATACATGCATTTTATGCCAGAAGTATTGATTTAAAAACGGGACAAACATTAATTCCAAATGAGTACAGATATCAACTGATTTCCAGTATACTGTGCATTGTGTCCCTTTTTTCCCCAACATACTTGCCAATGTCAATCAATGCATTATTTGTATGGTTTCAATAAGGGTTTCGTTTTCAGTTCTACATGAGCCATTGCCATTTGAGTTAACCAAAGCTAGTGTTTTAGGACATTACCTCAACGTTACACAAACATATTAATCAATAAAACAAAATGATTAGATACAGGAAACAAACCCTGTTTCAAATACATACATTAGGCACATTCTACTCATTTGTAAATACAAAGCAAACAGTGGGGGGCATCGCAATACTCATCTCGTCTCCTTTTCCTACATTTGCACAGATGTGAAGTAACTTGACTGGGGTGAGAGCTAATTTCTGGTGAGATCCATTACGTTATTTTCTACGTTGTATTCTCGGAACCATGCAGATGAAGGAAACGAGACAAGGAGCAGACGGAAGGAGAGGAGACGAGGAGCAGACAAAGGAGAGGAGGCCAGTTAATAGTATTGGAGATGCACCGAGTAAGTTGATCTGAACCATTGTCCACGACACTAGGTATATGTACACATTTTGGGCCCTGGTGTACAGAACCTAATGCTTATAACGTCGTATCACATTTGGATGGAGCTCACGAAGTGTCATCCACGACACGATGACCTCAAAGATTTGGTCGTTTTTGGTTTGGTTGCCTTGGTAACATAAGTGTAGATGACTCTCTGAGAGAGGAGAGAATGAATCAGATCGTGACTCAGACCAGTCAGATTTAGACTCAGACCAGTCAGATCTAGATTCAGACCAATCAGATCTAGACACAGACCAATCAGATTTAGACTCAGACCAATCAGATTTAGACTCAGACCAATCAGATCTAGACTCAGACCAATCAGATCTAGACTCAGACCAATTAGATTTAGACTCCGACCAATCAGATCTAGATTCAGACCAATCAGATTTAAAAGATAATCAATGCTTAGTATATTATTAAGCACTACATAGACAGTTATAGAGACATTATTCACTCTCACCTTCACAAATGAGTTTACACCTATAAGCATTTGGCTACATACGAGGCATTACAACACTTTGCATCACAAGGTTGTATGCTGCCTGCTTACAAAACGTTATAGATGTTAATGAGCAGGTATTAGTGCATATGTGTTATGTTGTATTATGCATAACTCATAGGGCATTATAAATGTGCTTATTATGCATTATGAAGAGAGTAGTCAAGGAAATGTTACCAATGTATGCAGTATATACATTTACATTAGTATAAAGTAAAAACAGTTCTTTGTTTTACACAGATACTATTTGATTATATTGATCTTTTAGTCAATTAAGAACAAATTCCTATTTACAATGATGGCCGGGTAAGAGGCAAATGGCCTCCTGCGGAGATGGGGCCTGGGTTAAAAAACAAACACAAAAACGACAAACAATGAAAGACAAAATGGACAACACAGACAGGAGACACTGGCAACAGCACAAATACAACAAACAGTGGATGTTTGTGTAAAGTAAAACCTCATGCTTCCTTACATAAGACAACGCAAACTAGTGACAACTACATGTCTCAACAATCCGTTCATGTATTTGTCCTTTGACCTCATCCAGGGACACCGGGTGCTGTAGATGTAGGTTGGCTTGGAGGCAATTCCAAGACCAGTGGGCTGAGTAATGAAAGAACCTTCTTCCACGCTCTGTTATAGCGTTCGGGACTCTTCATTTAAAACAAGATGGAGATCTGTACAGCACGTTGAGATATCAGCTGATGTAAGAAGGGCTATAAAAATACATTTGATTTGATTTGAGCTTGTACAGTTGATCCATTCCCAGCGAGAAGACAGGATGACTAAAATGTCAGTTAGACATGATAACGTACCAGTGTTTGAGCCTGCGTGTTTCTAGTGATGTCCACTCGACAGCACTGTAGAGATCACAGCGGTGAGTTAGACGTCTCTGGTTGGTGACAAAATGAAGGGCTGCGTGACACACAGACAAGATCCTTCAATGTAGAGATTGAGGCTTGCGCATAAATAGTATCACCATAGTCTAACAGAAAGGAAAGAACAACGAATCAACTCCTTTCTGGCGGCAGAGAAGAAAAAAACCTCTTTGTGACGGTAATAAAACCTGGCACAAATGCAAACACACCTTCTCCCAGTAGAGGACATTTGACATTTTATTGTTAACTTGGAAACCTGTTAACTGGTTAAGACTGAAAAAGGCACTGTATCTTATATAAACAGTGACATGCATTGAATGTCACATGAATTGTGAGTGACAAAGAAATCTGCATATCTGAGTCTAAACTCAATAACCATCTCAACACTGATAAGGGTGATAATTCCAAGTATAATTGTATTGATGTTTGGATGATATAATTGGTAATCTGTTATAAAACATTTGGTGGGTTGAGTTGTTGGTGAGGAGCTGGCAAGGAGAACCCATTCTGTTGTGATTCTCTGTCTAGGTCTTGTCAACCTATGAAAAAACAGTAACCAAGCAACAGGGGGAAAAAACTTGTGCAGTGTCAGACTATTCTGTTTGATCTTCCAGGCTCACACTAATTGATATCATAGTCGTGAAGAGGGACACGTTTTGTTCTAAAAGTGCACTTGTTCGTATGGAGAAAGGAGGCTGTGAGACCTGTATAATGTATCATTGAAAGGACACTTGCACAATGGGATTGGTTTTGGTGGAAATACATTTTGCCAAGGTTTTGCACAAACTCAAAATGAAAGCTCTTGTAGGGACAGAATGGTTTGATTACAGGATATGAGCTTGTCTAGCCAGGGGTGTCTTGTGCTGTGAAAAAAACAGGATCACATTTGGAAAGAATGTGCATGAGTTTGAAGCTGTTGCAGAGACTGTTTTAGCCCAAAGAACTGGATAACACATACATAAACAATGCATTATATTGTCCCTACAGGAGCTCAAACTCTGGTCGCCATGACTGAAGGCAGCAACCATAACCTGTGCGACAAGAAAGTGAAATCTTTGTTACAATATATTATTAATCATTCATGGAGAATGTATTCACAATACATCTTCTTAGGACATCTGGTTTGATTACATGATATCTGGTGATTGAACTAGTGTTGTTTTTTCTCTCTCTCAATGATACAAAGCAGAGAAAAGCAGATAGTTTTTTATGATGTATGAAGACTGAAACGCTGTGAAACCACCCATGTTGGTCATAACTTCACAACCACTCAATTATGTTATAAATGCAACATAGTGTAACCACAGCAGTGCAAGTGTTGTTCAAGTGCAGTCAAAATGGTGTATTCTATATGATGGTTCCTCAAGGCAGGACTACACGCACTCTTAGAAAAAAGGGTCCCAAAAAGGTTTCTTTGGCTGTCCCCATAGGAGAACCCTTTTTGGTTCCAGATAGAACCCTTTTGGGTTCCATGTTGAATCCTCTCTGGAAAGTTTTTTTTACATGGAACCCAAAAGGGTTCTACCTGGAACCAAAAGGGTTCTTCAAAGTGTTCTCCTATGGGGACAGACAAATAACCCTTTTAGGTTCTAGATAGCAACTTTTTTTTCGAAGTGTGGATCCTTTTGAGTATTCCTTGTCACACAGAAAGTTTGATCAGACAAAAGCTCTCCTCTCAGTGTTTTATCTAAGTGATCATCTGAATGACTTTTAATGAGAACACGGTCCTCAGAACAGTGAGCCTAATAGGGGTACTGAAGTCTTTGTGTAACAGTGAAAAAAATGAACTTCTCTTATTATTGTTACTTTGATTTGATATTTGAGAATTTAACCCATACGGCATGGGCTTTACTTTGATATTTGATATTATTGAACACAGATAATTGAACACTTGCGTTTACACAGGCAGGCCAATTCTGATCTTTTTCCCACTCTCTGGTATTTTGACCAATCACATCAGATATTTTTTTAGAGCTGATCTCTTGGGTCATAAGAACAATTAGTGGAAAGAAAGATCAAAATTGGGGTACCCGTGTAGATGTAGCCATAGATTATTGAACACATATAGCTTGGCCTCTACTTTGATTTGATACTGGAGATAATTAAACACGTTTGATCATCAGCTTCAGTGTAAATGTGTTCATATGACATGGGAGCAAACAGCATACTTTTAGAATGAAGTTAAATGTTGGATATGCTCTCTCTGATATCAATGAATCGTTTCTGAGAGAGGGAGAGCGTGAGCAAGAGAGTAAAGCACAGAAAATTGATATTCACATTGATGCCAATAGTTTGGGTTTCTGACTGAAGTTTATAACAAAACAGCACGCACAGGTTACTGTACACTGAATGTACAAAACATTATGAACACCTGGTCTTTCCATGACATAGACTAACAAGGTGAAAGCTATGATCCCTTTTTAATGTCACTTGTTAAAACCATTTCAAATCAGTGTAGACAAACAGGAGACAGGTTAAAGAAGGATTTTGAAGATTTGAGACAATTGAGATATGGCTTGTATATGTGTGCCATTCAGAGTGTGAATGGAAAAGACAAAAGATTGACGTGCCTTTGAACAGGGTATGGTAGTACGTGCCAGGTGCACCGGTTTGTGTCAAGAACTGCAAGGCTGCAACAGTTTCCCGTGTGTTTCCCGTGTCCACCACCCAAAGGACAACCAACTTACTTGACAACTGTGGAATGCATTCGAGTCAACATGTGCCAGCATCCCTGTGGAACGCTTTCGACACCTTCTAGAGTCCATGCCCCGTCGAATTGAAGCTGTTCTGAGGGAAAAACAACTCAATATTAGGAAGGTGTTCTTAATGTTTTTATCAAAGAAATGTGTGGTTTACGCAGTAACCGCGTTTTCCACAGTCTATTGCGCACAAGGGAGGAAGCCTGTTGCTAGAGGCTATAGGCTATCTACTCAGTAATTACCTTACCATAATGTTAAATGTGTCTTTAGTTAACAAATGTTATTCCATGCAGATAAAGCATGTTAAATGAATTCCCTACACATTATCCTAAATGAATTCACCTTCAGCAATGAGCGAAATGTTTTAAATAGTTATTTTCCAGAGTATAGAATAAGACATTTTATTATAAAAGTATCTCCATAAAAAGTTAACCATATTTACAAAACCAAAAATACAAGTAAAAAGATATTGCACACAATCATTATCTTCAGCATTAAAACATCAGTATCGGTTTTCTGGTGAGGTACCTTTTAAAAACCGAACTTCACAAAAATACTGACAATAAATTGGTCATGGCAAACCCTACTTTACTCACACTTTCCACACAAACATTCGCATAAAGAGAACATGACAAATATGGGAACACAGAACAAATAAACCCTTGCAGGCGATCGTCTATAGACGTAATATGTTGAGATGTCCACGGTCAAAATAATAACTAGAACTAAAACAGGCAATTCTGCAACCTTTGGGATAGGCCTACACATACATCACTAGTAAACAACACAAGTGAACATGCTTGTGTGTCCATGTGACACGTTATTGGAGCCGCAACTCTTGAAAAGTTGCACTGTATGAAATGTGTAGAGACATAACTTATTTAATGGTGACGCCTAAAATGTTATAAAACTCTAGACATGAATAACGACATTTCTTGAATTTCCAACACTTTGTCTGTATTGATCTAGCCAGTCTCTCAGCTCAGAGATGCGGTATCCCTCCGGCCCTCTACCTCCTTGGTAGACAATCTTTCCGTCTTGAAGTATGTAAAGTCTATCGAAATATGCTCCATATGCGGCGTTGGACGAGTTATCCATGCTGTCTGCGACAACAAGGCACCCAGGGACCTCACGGTTCATTATTTGAGCGGCACTGAGTCTATCCTCGAGACAGCGGTGTTTGGGAATTTGGTAGGGAGCGTCAGAGCTCATCCATCCGTCCGACGGGTGCGCTTCCTCTATGTACACAACGACAGAGTCTGAGATATCAGCGTATTGCTGCACAACACGCTGGAACGCCTTCAAGCGTGTCATGAACGGTGGTCAGGTGCAGCTGCCAAAGTTTAGAATGAGCGGTCTCTTCTCTTTGGCATAGTCAAGAATCCGGTTGCATCTCTGGTCGCGGAGCTGCACAACTTCAGTGTTGGGCGCTACATATCCAAGGTGCGCCGATTTTAAGAAGTCCAGTTTATGGCCATGCCAAACGGCTTTGATTGACTCCCAGCTGAACATTCGATTAGACTCGGAAATACATACGGGGGGGTCGACAATATTTCCTTCTTGTTCCTTCATTTTGGGGAAGACCCTCTTTCTTACGCAATGAAAATCGAGAAACCACAGCATTATCGCTGCCAAGAAGAAGCGAGGCAGTAAAATAAGACAGACAATTGCATTTTTCATAGCCTTGACCGTATTCATGCCGACTAATAATCGCAGACCGCTAATATCTTTAGGCTATAGCTTCTAAAACTTCAGACAGACCGCGTTACTCTTGCGCTACGATCCTTTTCTAAAGTTGCGCTCTACTTGTAACTTCCCTTTTTATAGCACAGGCAGTGGATTTGAATGAAAAACACCCCGCCTCCAAACCGTGGCCGACTCCTCACATGGCGGGGATTACCTTCTATTAATTTAGGCTACTGATGATAGGAGAGGCAGAGAGCGAGATGTGTGTGTGTGTGAGGAAGAAAACGAGATGGCTGTGTGCGACAGAGATTAAATTCCGCCTCCTCCTTATAAGTAGCCTAAATGCCTGTCTTTCTCGTCCTATACACCTAACCGTGTATGCACATGCAAGGATTGACCAAAACGTCATCTGTTTTTCCATAACATCACAAGCCAATTTCTTCCGATACCCAGCGTCAGGTGTATGTTGCCAGGTGGAGCTTTCAGCTTTGCTCAAGATGAAACCACCTCACGACACTGGTGTTTGACTGTATTGCTTTAACTGAGTCTGCTTATACATTTCATTATCAATCATTGGATAAGAGAGGGGTCAAATGCTCTAGTATACTTCATTCATTGGATAAGAGAGGGGTCAAATGCTCTAGTATACTTCATTCATTGGATAAGAGAGGGGTCAAATGCTCTAGTATACTTCATTCATTGGATAAGAGAGGGGTCAAGTATACTTCATTCAAATAAACGGCACTTGACAATATTTATTCATAGCCTGAACAAGGGAACTTTATTTTAATCGTTCCATAACACATAGCCAAAACACCTCTTCGGGTTTCAAGATGTCTATTATGTATAATTGGGTAACATTTCGTTTTAAAGTGTTGTAGCGCACAATAACGGAATAAACTATGAAAAAAACGGTGACAAAAGCTTGTCTGAAAATCCCAATAGAACAACGATTCACAATTTTGATTTAGTAGCCTACATTGTAATTGCTAAACATTGTGTAACTATTCGTTTAGAGATCACATCGACCCGTGTTAAAGATTATTAATGAATGGGGAGGAAAAGGCCACGGATTATTTTTTGTTTGTTCACTCATCATCTGAATTCAGTTCATTATGACAAAGTGAGTTTAATAACGATATGAATTAGAAAATGATATCCACCACATTGCAGTTAACCATCAAACTCCCGTAGGTGCGTAATTACGCACAAGGCACTCGTCGACACTCTCCCACTAAATTACAATAGGTATACAAATAATATGCATAATCAATCTGCAAATGTTAGTGCAAACAGCTAGGCTATAAACGCAAAATGTAAAGTGTTGGTCACATGTTTCATGAGCTGAAATTAAATATCCCAGACATTTTCCATACACACAAGAATCTTATTTCTTTAAAATGTTGTGCACAAATTTGTTTACATTCCTATTCGTGAGCATTTCTCCTTTGCCAAGATAATCCACCCACCTGACAGGTGTGGCATATCAAGAAGCTGATTAAGCAGCATGATCATTACACAGGTACACCTTGTGTTGGGGACAATAAAAGGCCACTCCAAAATATGCAGTTCTGTCACACAGCACAATGCCACATTTGTCTCATGTTTTGAGGGAGCGTGTAATTGGCATGTTGACTGCAGCAATATCCACCAGACCTGTTACCAGATTTCTCTACCATAAATCACCTCCAACGCCATTTGAGACAGACCACGTGTAACCACGCCAGCCCAGGACATCCACATCACACCAGTTCTTCCATGGCCTCACCAGACATGTCACCCATTGAGCATGGTTGTTATGTTTTGGATCGACGTGTACGACAGCGTGTTCCAGTTCCTGCCAATATCCAGCAATTTAGCACAGCCATTGAAGAGGAGTGGGACAACATTCCACAGGCCACAATCAGCAGCCTGGTCAACTATATGCGAAGAAAATGTGTCCTTCCCAGTCATGTGAAACCCATAGATTAGTGCCTAATGCACGTGTTTTACATTGACTGACGTCCATATATGAACTGTTAAATCTTGAAATAGTTGAATGTTGCGTTTATATTCTTGTTCAGTGTGGCTAGAGAAGACTAACTGTTTCAATGCTAGTTAGGGATACCATAGGCCTAGTTATCACATTTCACATTGGATTTATTAACTACCAAAAGGTAAGATGTTTGTTATTGATCTGGTGTCGCTCTGCGCACACAGGCTTGCTTGCTAGTTTAAGGACATTCAAAGTTCCTCCATAGAAACCGCTCCTCCTAGGTATAATTTTGTGGACTTAATTCACAAAATGCATGTCATAACAAGATGACCAGCAGCTGTAAGCATTCTCCTCAACCCTCTTTTATGCTCTTCCCACCCACAAAATTTCAGTCACATCTTGCGCCATACTTGTCTGTCCATCACACATGTAAACAACTAGTTTGCCTGCTCTTTCCGCACTGATTGGTGAAGTAACTAAATGTAAAAAATGATTGGTTTCACAGGTTAAAAAAAGGAACAGAAATTAACCTTATAAAACGTTACTTTGTTTTGGTTAGAACTGGTTCTGAACTTTATTTTGCTGGTCCGAACAGTGGAACAGTTTTTGGTTTTGTTCAGAACGAAATATAATAATGATTAGGATGTCACGCCCTGATCTGTTTCACTTGTCCTTGTGATTGTCGCCACCCCCTCCAGGTGTTGCTTCTTTTCCCCAGTATATTTATCATTGTGTTTCCTGTCTCTCTGTGCCAGTGTATTTATCCCTGTGTTTCCTGTCTCTCTGTGCCAGTATATTTATCCTTGAGTTTCCTGTCTCTCTGTGCCAGTGTATTTATCCCTGTGTTTCCTGTCTCTCTGTGCCAGTGTATTTATCCCTGTGTTTCCAGTCTCTATGTGCCAGTGTATTTATCCCTGTGTTTCCTGTCTCTCTGTGCCAGTGTATTTATCCCTGTGTTTCCAGTCTCTCTGTGCCAGTGTATTTATCCCTGCGTTTCCAGTCTCTCTGTGCCAGTGTATTTATCCCTGTGTTTCCAGTCTCTCTGTGCCAGTGTATTTATCCTTGTGTTTCCAGTCTCTCTGTGCCAGTGTATTTATCCCTGTGTTTTCCGTCTCTCTGTGCCAGTGTATTTATCCCTGTGTTTCCTGTCTCTCTGTGCCAGTGTATTTATCCCTGTGTTTCCTGTCTCTCTGTGCCAGTGTATTTATCTCTGTGTTTCCTGTCTCTCTGTGCCAGTGTATTTATCCCTGTGTTTCCAGTCTCTCTGTGCCAGTGTATTTATCCTTGTGTTTCCTGTCTCTCTGTGCCAGTGTATTTATCCCTGTGTTTCCTGTCTCTCTGTGCCAGTGTATTTATCTCTGTGTTTCCTGTCTCTCTGTGCCAGTGTATTTATCCCTGTGTTTCCAGTCTCTCTGTGCCAGTGTATTTATCCTTGTGTTTCCTGTCTCTCTGTGCCAGTGTATTTATCCCTGTGTTTCCTGTCTCTCTGTGCCAGTGTATTTATCCCTGTGTTTCCTGTCTCTCTGTGCCAGTGTATTTATCCCTGTGTTTCCAGTCTCTCTGTGCCAGTGTATTTATCCCTGTGTTTCCAGTCTCTCTGTTCCAGTGTATTTATCCCTGTGTTTCCTGTCTCTCTGTGCCAGTGTATTTATCTCTGTGTTTCCTGTCTCTCTGTGCCAGTCCGTCTTGTATGTTTCCAAGTCAACCAGCAGTTTTCCGCTCTCCTGCTTTTTGCATTCTCCTTTTTCTAGTCCTCCTGGTTTTGACCCTTGCCTGTTTCTGTACTTTGTACCCGCCTGCCTGACCATTCTGCCTGCCTTGACCTCGAGTCTGACTAACCACACTGTACCTCCTGGACTCTGATCTGGTTTTGACCTTTTTGCCTGTCCACGACCATTCTCTTGCCTACCCCTTTGGATGAATAAATATTGTAAGACTCCAACCATCTGCCTCCTGTGTCTGCATTTGGGTCTCGCCTCGTGCTTTGATATTAGGAAATAATTTAGGTCCCAACCCCTGCTGAGAAGGTTGCTGCGTTTTGGGCTAGTTGCAACCATTAGCGATTTTAGAATGTAAATCTTGGTTGGGCAAAAAAAACAAAGAAAGTGGGATGCATGCCAGCAAAACCTCTACAAAACAAAACACTAAACCATACATTCATTCCACTGTAATGGTGACAAACGGTGCCCACAAACTGTTAGGGCCTACATAAAGCTGTCCCAACAGCAGTCCCAACATCTTACCACTGCTACACCTGGCTATCAGTGGAGCCTTGTCTGGCAGCAAAACAGTTCATTCAGCCTCATTTACTGCCCTTAAAAAACATAGCTGATATGGCTGACTTGCTTAAACAAATGTGGTTTCTAATGACAATTGAGATGTACAAACTATGGCATAAGGGGACGACAAGCAGATAAGAGGCAATCCATAATTTTGATTAAGACATTAATGAGCGAGCTCGGACAAGCATACAGTAGTCAATAACTATGTGTTTAGCACTTTTGAAATGTACAGCGACAGAATTCAGAACATGGGCCATTCTTACAGTGTTCTCCCTGTACACCAAGTTAGAACTGTAGGATAAATAAAAAGGGCATATCAGCAGACAATGAAAGCTCTTACAGTATTTGATGATTACACTTCTTTAAAACAGGATATAGGCTACATGTACACCACCAAGTCAGAACAGTAGGCGAAATTAAGAAGGCTAAATAGACCAAATTATTAGGGTGAGGCACATGGGCTACTAACAACTTACTATACAACATACACCTAGTATTACTTTCTTACAGTATACATATCTCTCTGGCATATTACAACATTTATGCAGCAGCATTCAATACATTTTGACTTACATTATTGTGCAGTGCTCACTTGAACAGGAAGGTAGCACGGCGTTCCTTTGAGGACAAATTTGTTATCGAAGTCTGGCATTCTCTGGATTTATGGTGCTTTCAAAACAGCTGTGAACTCAGAAAAAACAAGGTTGAATCATGATGACGTCATTGATCTTCAGGTTTTAGCTCTAGAAAGAGGCCGGATTTACAAATCCGAGTTGGATGATCGTTCAAAACATATTTTCCCAGTCTGAGCTCGTTTATTCCCGACTTCCCAGTTGTCTTGAACTCACTGAAGTCAAGTTCTCTCAGTTCTGAGTTAACAGTTGTTTTGAGCATGGCATATTATGCTTCATTGACAGCATGGCCAATGTTGAATGTTTATCATTTTAAACTTGGAAAAGAGCCCTTTAATCCCAGATTTGGGGCAACACAGCCACCCCACTGAATAGCAGGCTAGTGATTGCTTTGCAATGCTTGCATCACTGTCACTGATTCCTTCCAAACCAGTCATTGTTGAATTTGCGATTTCCAATTTGCTGTGTTATGTTTATGTCCAATGTCCGATGAGTACCGATACGTTTTGTCTATAATTTCTCTTCATATGACAAGGATTAAAAAGGATTTTCCAGTAGATTGTCAACTTGATGTATGATGACTGCTAGCTAAGATTTTGAAAGTATGATGTTGACATGATCAGTCCAATCAGAGCTATTGTACATATAACGTGATTTGACACCATTTTATCTGTGGCCAATGACCTTGAGCCTTCTTGGATGGGCACTTCTAATGTTACTCTATGGCAGCATCCAAGGAGGTAGAATTTTTTTGCTCTTCCACAAGCTTCCCACAATAAGTTGGGTGAATTTTGTCCCATTCCTCCTGACAGAGCTGGTGTAACTGAGTCAGGTTTGTAGGCCTCCTTGCTCGCACACGCTTTTTCAGTTCTGCCCACACATTTTGAGGTCAGGACTTTGTGATGGCCACTCCAATACCTTGACTTTGTTGTCCTTAAGCCATTTTGCCACAACTTTGGGTCATTATCCATTTGGAAGACCCATTTGCGACCAAGGTTTAACTTCCTGACAGATGTCTTGAGATGTTGTTTCAATATATCCACATAATTTTCCTACCTCATGATGTCATCTATTTTGTGAAGTGTACCAGTCCCTCCTGCAGCAAAGCACCCCCACAACATGATGCTGCCACCCCCGCGCTTCACGGTTGGGATGGTGTTCTTCAGTTTGCAAGCATTGTCCTTTTTCCGCCAAACATAACGATGGTCATTAAGGCCAAGCAGTTATTTTTTTGTTTCATCAGACCAGAGGACATTTTTCCAAAAAGCACGAGCTTTGTTCCCATGTGCAGTTGCAAACCGTAGTCTGGCATTCTTATGGCGGTTTTGGAGTGGTATGAAGGCTACATGGTCCCATGGTGTTTATACTTGTATATTTTTTGTACAGATGAACATGGTATCTTCAGGCGTTTGGAAATTGCTCCCAAGGATGAACTAGACTTGTGGAGGTCTACAATGGAAGGTCTTGACTGATTTCTCTTGATTTTCCCATGATATCAAGCAAAGATGCACTGAGTTTGAAGGTAGGCCTTGAAATACATCCACAGGTACACCTCCAATTGACTCAAATTATGTCAATTAGTCTATCAGAAGCTTCTAAAGCCAGGACATCATTTTCTGGAATTTTCCAAGCTGTTTATAGGCACAGTCAACTTAGTGTATGTAAACTTCTGACCCACTGGAATTATGATACAGTGAATTAATCTGTCTGTAAACAATTGTTTGAAAAATGACTTGCGTCATGCAAAGTAGACGTCCTTGCAACTTGCAACCAACTTGTAATAACTACAGTTTGTTAACAAGAAATTTGTGGAGTGGTTGAAAAACGAGTTAATGACTCCAACCTAAGTGTACGTAAACTTCTGACTTCAACTGTGTAAATATTTTTTTACATTGTTTGCAAACTGATGTGACACGTAATAATGCCAAAATAACATTCAAAACAGACAAGCTCCCCCAATATATATTTTATTTATTTACATTTCTTGCCAAAAAATGTGAGGCTCGAAATGACGGGGCGCCACAACATTCTTTCAAAACGATGGATCTTGAATTTTCACATATTAAAATATCACACAAATCCCTAAAAAAATAAGTGAGAGGTATTTATGCACTCTTAGCGCATATAGATAGGGCCTTATTGGGTCGAGTCCTATGTTGTCCTTTTTCCTTTAGCACATTGAGCAAACTGTCAAAATTAGGCTATCAGTTAATATATCTCATAACCCACTAGGTACACACTGGTTGAATCAATGTTGTTTCCACATCATTTCAACAAAATTACCTTCAACCAATGTGGAATAGACTTTGAATTGACGTCTGTGCCCAGTGGGAACTCCCAGGTGCCGGCTATCAGTAATTGTGTGTAGGCTGTTTTTGAAGTAAACAAAAATGAATCAAATGAAATTACACTTCTAATAATTGACATAATCGCATCATCTCCATCCCGTGGTAGACCTATTCAGTGGAATAGGTTAGTGTGTAACGGTGCGGCGATCCACACACAGCAGGCTCTGTCTTTGATAGCAGTTATACAAACTGTGACTATATGTGTCACATGAAACTTAACTTCGTTCTTCTCTCAAGCTATTTGAACAGAAAATGGCCCTTCGCAGCAAAATGTTGTTCTGAATTTTCAGAGTTCAATATCTGATCTATCTTATCTTGATCATTGGAAAGGAGCTACACGTAGTGTTTATGGACCGTTTATCTTTTAGATAACTGTGACCTGTGCAATGATCATTATCATTCCATATTGATAACGTATTGATAACTGACCTTTGATGTCAGTTATTTTCAGCCTTCTCCCTTCGTAAACAACCACACGCTTTCGAGGGCAGCGAACCACTCAAGGAAAGCCTTTCAAAGTGTGTGGTGACTCTTCACCCCAAATCACATGACACTGGGAGTTTTGTGAGCATGTGACTCTTTGCCATGAACCCTTAACATTTGAGAAATTGTCACCTATCTTTGTGTCTTGTTTAGTACTTTAAAGTAAAACATTTTTTAAATATATTTTTATTTAATTTAACTTTTATCTAACTAGGCAAGTCAGTTAAGAACAAATTCTTATTTACAATGACAGCCTACTAAAAGGCCTCCTGCGGGGACAGGGATTAAAAATATAGGACAAAACACACAAGAGACAACACTACATAAAGAGAGACCTAAGACAACATAGCATGGCAGAAATACATGCCAACACAGCATGGTAGCAACACAACATGACAACATGATAGCAACACATGGCAGCAACACAACATGGCAGCAGCACGGAGCTTTTCTCATTTTTATCCTCGTCAACAGTTATAAATTATGCTTCCTTCCCCCTCTATCCAAGATGGATATTTGATAGTCAGCCAATATCTAAATCAAATGACATAAAATGTTGCTCCACATTTGGCTGAATGCAGTGAAACAAAACAGAAATACAGTTCTCTGTATTGATGTTTTGACCTATTCCATGTAGCCCTTTTCACCCAGTCTAAGCAGTTTACATGATCTCATCCTCTTGCAATGTGGAACACCCACCTGGAAATGTATATCTACTGGGATAGCGCACCCCCTGCAGACCCCCTTTCAGCCTCATGGCAGAATATGTCAAATAGCAGGATATTAGCTCAGAGATTCTTTTTTTTAAATCAGGAGAATCCTTGTCCTGCAGAGAAACTTTGTCTATAGTAATAAAATATATTTAAAAAAAGGATTTTGTTGCATTATTTTACAAAAATGTTACATTTAGGAGAATTTTACAAGGGAAAATATATTTTCTGAAATGTCTAAATACTTTCAATATTATTAATTTGCATGTCAGCTCTATGCCTGGAAATGCCCTTGTCAGGATCAAAGAATCACAACTTCAAACTCTCCAAAAATGTGTATAAAACTGAAACATTTTCTATCCCTCTGATTTTAAAGAATATTTCTCTCAAAATTTTGATTCCTTGTCTCGTTGGCATGAAGGATCGGGGGACAGACGAAGGAATGTGTTATAGTTTTTAAAATTAAGCCCAAATTACAGTGTGACGTGTAAGACGAAGGCCAAACAAACACGTAACAAAACACAGGGTAGAAAACCAAAACAAAAGAGCGAGGAGTACCTCGAGTAAATAACACACGTGCACAATGATTAACACATGGGATGAGACCCGTAATCATCTGCACAATGATTAACACATGGTACAAGACCCTTAATCATCTGCACAATGATTAACACATGGGACGAGACCCGTAATCATCTGCACAATGATTAACACATGGGACGAGACCCGTAATCATCTGCACAATGATTAACACATGGGACGAGACCCGTAATCATCTGCACAATGATTAACACACGGGACGAGACCCGTAATCATCTGCACAATGATTAACACACGGGACGAGACCCGTAATCATCTGCACAATGATTAACACACGGGACGAGACCCGTAATCATCTGCACAATGATTAAAACATGGGACGAGACCCGTAATCATCTGCGCAACCCACAATGGCAAGGTAAAGCCAAAACACACAGCACAGGTACTCACACGCTGTCACAGTCATCTGAATGAATGGATGGACCAAGGCGCAGCGTACTTAGAGTTCCACATGTTTAATATGAAACTCACCAAAAACAATCCCGAAGCCAACAAAACGTGATGTTGTGTGCTGCTCACAAACAAAATCCCACAAACAACAGGTGGGAAAAGGCTGCCTAAGTATGACCCCCAATCAGAGACAACGATAGACAGCTGCCTCTGATTGGGAACCATACCAGGTCAACAAAGAAATAGAAAACATAGATTTCCCACCCTAGTCACACCCTGACCTAACCAAATAGAGAATTAAAAGGATCTCTAAGGTCAGGGCATGACACACGCACAAACGGACATAGTAACAATAATCGCCATGGTGAACAAAGGGCACAAAAATAATCTGTGGGAATAGGGGCCAAGTGTGTGTAATGAAAGTTCTGGAGCGATCCCTGACATTCCTAAAATATGTATAATAAGATGGTGGTCTGATAGTCCAGGATTATGAGGAAAAACGTTAAGATCCACAATATTTATTCCATGGGACAAAACTAGGTCCAGCTAATGATTGTGGCAGTGAGTAGGTCTGGTCACATGTTGGACAAAACCCACTGAGTCGATGATGGCTCCGAAAGCCTTTTGGAATATTACCTGCCATGACTACAAGATTCGATAGGACTTCAGGGAACTCAGTGAAGAACGCTGTATACGGCCCAGGAGACCTGTAAACAGTAGCTATAAAAAGTGATTGAGTAGGCTGCATAGATTTCATGACAAGATGCTCAAAAGACAAAAACACAGAAATTGAAATTTGCTATCGTAAATGTTAGCAACAACTCCTTTGCGGGATGTGTGGGGGATATGGTCACCAGTGTAACCAGGAGGAGAGACCTTATTTAACACAGTAAATTCCTCAGGCTTAAGCCATGTTTCAGTCAGGCCAATCACATTAAGATTATGATCAGTGATTAGTTCATTGCTTGTAACTGCCTTGGAAGTGAGGCATCTAACATTATGTAGCCCTATTTTGAGATGTGAGATATCACAATCTCTTTCAATAATGGCAGGAATGGAGGAGGTCTTTAATCCAGTGAGAATGTTAAAGTGAGCACCGCCATGTTTAGTTATGACCAACCTAGATCGAGGCACAGACACGGTCTCAATGGGGATAGCTGAGCTGACTACACTGACTATGCTAGTGGCAGACTTCACTAAGCTGGCAGGCTGTCTGACAGCCTGTTGCCTGGCCTGCACCCGATCTCATTGTGGAGCTAGAGGAGTTAGAGCCCTGTCTATGTTCATAGATAAGATGAGAGCACCCCTCCAGCTAGGATGGAGTCTGTCACTCCTCAGCAGGGCAGGCTTGGTCCTGTTTGTGGATGAGTCCCAGAAAGAGGGCCAATTATCTACAAATTATATCTTTTGGGAGGGGCAGAAAACAGTTTGCAACCAGCGATTGAGTTGTTAGAGACTGCTGTAGAGCTCATCATTCTCCCTAACTGGGAGAGGGACAGAGACAACTACTCGATGCGACACATCTTTCTAGCTAATTTACACGCTGAAGCTATGTTGTGCTTGGTGACCTCTGACTGTTTCATCCGAGCATCATTGGTGCTGACGTGGATAACAATATCCCTATACTCTCTACACTCGCCAGTTTTAGCCTTAGCCAGCACTCTCTTCAGACTAGCCTTTATGTCAGTACCCCCTGGCAAACAGTGTATGATTGCTGGATGATTCTTTTTAAGTCTAATACTGGGCGCAATGGAGTTGCCAATGACTAGGGTTTTCAATTTGTCAGAGCCAATGGTGGGTGGCATCGGTGGCTCAGACCTGGTAACGGGTGGAGGAGAGACCAGAGAAGGCTCGGCCTCTGACTCTGACTAGTTGCTTAATGGGGAGAAGCGGTTGAAAGTTTCTGTCGGCTGAATGAGCGTCACCGGTTGAGCATTTCCTTCCATGCCTTGAGAATATTGTCTGGCTGCGGGGACTGTATGCAGATGCTGTTTCATCCTTTCCTACACTTAAATTACCCTTGCCTACTGATTGCATCTGAAGCTGGGCTTGCAGCACGGCTATCCTCAGCATAAGGTGATAGTTTTTCTGCATATTATGAGTACAGCGACTGCAATTAGATGGCATAGTGTTAATGTTACTACTTAGCTTAGGATAGTGGAGGTCCTGTTTAACCGTGTTCAGATAAAGCGTCCCGGGTGAAAAAGTTGAATGAATAAAGTTGAGCTAGGAAAAAAACTTAAATGTGTAAAATGAAGATTTTGATTAAACGATTATTAAAAATGTAAAAGTAAAAACTGTAAATTTGGCAGGTAGCCAAGTAGAAACAAAGTAGCAACAAACAGCACAGCAGCACTGAGACTATTTGCTTAGAATGATTTGTAGTGTTTCCCTGTAGTTTGAATAGATGGACCTGTGGGCTAGAAGAATAGAAATTGTTCTTAATTGTTCTTAATATGAGAAGAAACTATTGGATATGTATTGTGTTAGGATATACACTATACAGTGGCTTGAAAAAGTATTCACCCCCTTGGCATTTTTTCTATTTTGTTGCCTTACAACCTGGAATTAAAATTGATTTTTTGGGAGTTTGTATCATTTGATTTACACAACATGCCTATCACTTTGAAGATGCAAATCTTTTTTTCTAGTGAAACAGACAAGAAATAAGACAAAAAAATAGAAAACTGAGTGTGCCTAACTATTCACCCCCCAAAGTCAATACATTGGACCTTTTGCAGCAATTACAGCTGCAAGTATCTTGGGGTATGTCTCTTTAAGCTTGGCACGTCTAGACACTGGGATTTTTGCCCATTCTTCAAGGCAAAGCTGCTCCAGCTCCTTCAAGTCGGATGGGTTCCGCTGGTGTATAGCAATCTTTAAGTCATATCACAGATTCTCAGTTGGATTGAGGTCTGGGCCTTGACTAGGCAATTCCAAGACATTTAAATGTTTCCCCTTAAACCACTTGAGTGTTGCTTCAGCAGTATACTTAGGGTCATTGTCCCGCTGGAAGGTGAACCTCCGTCCCAGACTCAAATCTCGGGAAAACTGATACAGGTTATCCTCAAGAATTTCCCTGTATTTAGCGCCATCCATCATTTCTTCAATTCTGGGGAGTTTCCCACATGCCTTTTGGTGAACACCAAACGTGTTTGCTTATTCTTTTCTTTAAGCAATGGCTTTTTTTCTGGCCATTCTTCTGTAAAGCCCAGCTCTGTGGAGTGTATGGCTTAAAGTGCTCCTATGACAGATACTCCAATCTCCGTTGTGGATCTTTGCAGCTCCTTCAGGGTAATCTTTGGTCTCTTTGTTGCCTCTCTGATGAATGCCGTCCTTGCCTGGTTCGTGAGTTTTGGTGGGCGACCCTCTCTTGGCAGGTTTGTTGTGGTGCCATATTCTTTCAATTTCTTAATAATGGATTTAATGGTTCTCCGTGGGATGTTCAAAGTTTCGTATATTTTTTGATCTGTACTTCTCCACAACTTTGTCCATGACCTGTTTGGAGAGCTCCTTGGTCTTCATGGTGCCGCTTGCTTGGTGGTGCCCATTTCTTGGTGGTGTTGCAGACTCTGGGGCCTTTCAGAACAGGTGTATATATACTGAGATCAAGTGACATATCATGTGACACTTAAATTGCACACAGGTGGACTTAATATAACTAATTATGTGACTTCTGAAGGCAATTGGTTGCGCCCGATCTTATTTAGGGGTTTGAGTAAAGGGGGTGAGTACATATGCACACACCACTTTTTAAATTTTTTAAATAAAAAAGTTATGTTTTTCATTTCACTTCAAATTTGGACTATTTTGTGTATGTCCATTACATTAAATCCAAATAAAAATCAGTTTAAATGACAGGCTGTAATGCAACAAAATAGGAAAAATGCCAAGGGGATCAATACTTTTGCAAGGCACTGTATCATCTATCTGTACATGACAGCATTGCCCTCTGTAGCGCCTTGCGGTCAGAGGCCTAGCAGTTGCCATACCAGGCAGTGATGCAACCAGTCAGTGCTCTCGATGGTGCAGCTGTATAACTTTTTGACGATCTGAGGACCCATTTCAAGTCTTTTCAGTCTTCTGAGGGGGAATAGGCATTGTCGTGCCCTCTTCACAACTGTCCTGGTGTGTTTGGACCATGACTGAAGCGGTTTGAGAGTTTCAAGTTCCTTGGTGTCCACATCACCAACAAACTATCATGTTCCAAACACACCAAGACAGATGTGAAGAGGGCACAACAACATATTTTCCCCCTCAGGAGACTGAAAAGATTTGGCATGGGTCCCCAGATCCTCAAAAAGTTATACAGCTGCACCATCGAGAGCATCCTGGTATGGCAACTGCTCGGCATCTGACCATAAGGCGCTACAGAGGGTAGTGCGTACGGCCGAGTACATCACTGGGGCCAAGCTTCCTGACATCCAGGACCTACTAGGCGGTGTCATAGGAAGACCTTCTCCCCCTTATGTTTTTACACTGCTGCTACTCGCTGTTTATTAACTATGGATAGTCAATTTACAAATGACTTTGACTTACCTGTACCCCCGCACATTGACTCGGTACCGGTAGCCCCTGTATCTAGCCTCATTATTGTTATTTACATTTATTTCTTGAACTGCATTGTTGGTTAAGGGCTTGTAAGTAAGCATTTCCCGTTAAGGTCTACACCCGTTGTAGTTGGCCCATGTGACAAATCAAATTTGATTTGATATAGCCTGATTCGCTGCCGTCGGGTCACCAAATAAAAATGTAATTCACATTTTCAAACAGTACATTTGTATTTTCCAACGGGAATATACATTTGGGTGAGTTTTTTTCTCTCGCCTGAGTAGCTTCGTTTCACTGCCAAAAATAAAATTAAACCATCTAGTGAAATTATTTAATTTACCTTTATTTAACTGGGCAAGTCAGTTAAGAACAAATTATTATTTTCAATGACAGCCTAGGAACAGTGGGTTAACTGCCTTGTTCAGGAGCAGAACGACAGATTTTTACCTTGTCAGCTTGGGGATTTGATCTTTCAACCTTTCGGTTACTAGTCCAACGCTCTAACCACTTGCCGAAATAACAACACAATGTCAAATACAGGTAGCCTAGTAAAATAATTAACATCCAATCACATTAACCGTTACTCTCTCACAGGAAACCTTCACATGACAATTGAATCAAGATTACTTTTGAGTAGTAAGACATGTATGAAAGCAACAGATATCATTAATAAGAAGGGGCTAGTAGAAGCATCTTACATGGTGAGCTACAGAGTGGCTAGGAACGTGTCCCGCACGTTCCTATGTGAGAGTGGATTCTCGGCCCTCACTAGCATGAATACAGGCACAGACTGTGTGTGGAAAATGATTTAAAACTGAGACTCTCTCCAATACAACCCAACACTGCAGAGTTATGTTTATCCTTTCAAGCACACACATAAGGTTTTATATGTAAGGTGGCTAAATAAAGAGCAAAATGATTGATTATTATAATATTATTATTGGTGCCCTGGTCCTACAAGAGCTCTTTGTCACTACCCACGAGCCGGGTTGTAACAAAAAGTAACTCTCATTCTTCTGTTTAATAAATGTATCATATAGTGTGTGTGTGGCAGGCAAAAAACAACATTTGAGAGTGCGCTAACCATGGCGCTAGAGGGGATACGCAGCTGGAGGTTGAATGGTTGAAGGGATAACGGGACTATAAAAAGTTTGGGAACCACTGCTCTAGAGGTATGTCATGTATGGTATGACAACCAATGACAACAGGTAACCAGGCTAGCAAAATGTTTTATATATTTTTGAATTGCTTAGTGAATCTTTTCACCATCCAAGTGTGTGGGAATTCCCCATTTGAACCCCTGACATTTTAAAAAGTTTTATTTAACCAGGTAAGTCAGTTAAGAGCAAATTATTTTTTACAATGACGGCCTACACCGGCTAAACTCAGACGACCCTGGCAAAATTGTGCGCTGCCCTATGGGACTCCCAATCAACGGCCGGTTGTGATACGACCCGGATTCGAATCAGGGTGTCTATAGTGATGCCTCAAGCACTGAAATTCAGTGCCTTAGACTGCTGCGCCACTCGGAAGGGATATGATTGAGGGAAAAGGAGAAGTAGTTTTCCCTCGTTATGAGTTTTGACCAAGATCATGCGATACTTAGCAGTGTAATACACTACATGTCCAAAAGTATATGGACACCTGCTCGTTGAACATCTCATTCCAAAATCATGTGCTTTAATATGGAGTTGGTCCCCTCTTTCCTGCTATAACAGCCTCCACTCTTCTGGGAAGGAATTCCACTAGATGTTGGAACATTGCTGCGGGGTCTTGTTTCCATTCAGCCACAAGAGCATTAGTGAGGTCAGGCACTGATGTTGGGGGATTAGGCCTGGCTCGCAGTCAGCGTACCAATTCATCCCAAAGGTGTTCGAATGGGTTGAGGTCAGGGCTCTGTGCAGACCAGTCAAGTTCTTCCACACCGATCTCGACAAACCATTTCTGTATGGACCTTGCTTGTGCACGGGGGCATTTGTCATTCTGAAACAGGAAAGGGCCTTCCCCAACCTTTATCACAAAGTTGGAAGTACAGAATGGTCTAGAATGTCATTGTATGCTGTAGTGTTAAGATTTCCCTTCACTGGAACTTAGGCCCGAATCATAAAAAACAGCCTCAGACCATTATTCCTCCTACACTAAACTTTACAGTTGGCACTATGCATTGGTGCAGATAGCGTTTACCTGGCATCCGCAAACCCAGATTTGTTTGTCGGACTGCCAGATGGTAATGGGACCTGTTGACTGATGGCCAGTTTGAGTCCCTGCTGAGATCACCAGATTCTCAGACTTTTTACTCAGTATCTGCTCTCTGAATGCCGTAGGACGTCCTGGCCTTGCTTCGTACTGCAACGAGCCATTGCTTATAGATGGCTCGTTGTTGTGGAAGCTTCTGTAACCTGGCCTCCTAGATCAATCAAACATCAACTTTGGTTGATCAAGCATTTAAAACACGTTTTTATCCAGGGTCTCACATTTTATACCTGTAGAAGTGGAAGATTACGTGATAGCTTACTCTCGGGTGACTGCAAAATGGACTACAATGGCAGCCCACCTGCGGAAAATGGGATACCCCAGATAATAATGTGTTTTCAAAGCTTATTTGATAGCGAAGGACTCGTTTAACTCGACAAATCATAAATATTGTTCCAAGAGATACTGAATATGCCTCTGACTGGAAACGTATTTCTGCTGAAACAGAATAGTTTAGGATTGGTTGATCAAGGACGGCAGGCTAAAGAAGGTTCCGCAATTAGCCATCTGTCAATAATGGACGTAAAGTTTCAATATACTATGTAAATCTGTGGTCCTGGCTATCATTCTGAGGACTTGTAACCAGTACCGAAGCACAGTCTGAGAGCAAGATCACACACCGATACAGAAACAGAAAGAAAAGAAACACTGCAGTGTTCAGTTTCAACGGTTTCATTTCTGCAGTGATATATTTCCTATGGAGATGGATAGAGTTGCATTACTGCGTCTATCTAGGTGACTATTGCTTATAATATACCTAGCTGTTCCAGACGACTATTATTTATAGTCTACCTACACCTAGTCGTTCTCTTACTATTATTTATAGTCTACCTACACCTAGGCGTTCTCTTACTATTATTTATAGTCTACCTACACCTAGTCGTTCTCTTACTATTATTTATAGTCTACCTACACCTAGTCGTTCTCTTACTATTATTTATAGTCTACCTACACCTAGTCGTTCTCTTACTATTATTTATAGTCTACCTACACCTAGTCGTTCTCTTACTATTATTTATAGTCTACCTACACCTAGTCATTCTCTTACTATTATTTATAGTCTACCTACACCTAGTCGTTCTCTTACTATTATTTATAGTCTACCTACACCTAGTCGTTCTCTTACTATTATTTATAGTCTACCTACACCTAGTCGTTCTCTTACTATTATTTATAGTCTACCTACACCTAGTCGTTCTCTTACTATTATTTATCTGCATCTTTTGCAGAGATTGACTTGCAGTCTAGTCTGTATGTGATTCGTGCCCCCCATTCCTCAACAAATGCATTCTAGGCCTGCAAAACACATGCAGGTAGTTACTGAATAACATTTTAACCAGCGGTTACTGTAAACAAAAGAGCACTATCTGACCTCGGACATAACAGCTGTAAACCAGGCATGAAGACCCCTGTGGATGCAAGTTGTAGTCCATGTGTCATAGATACTGTATTTGTCTGTGGGTTTCTCACTGTAACTCAATGTTTTTAAATGGCAAATCAAGTCACTAATCCTAACTGTCTAGGGACAAAGCTGACGTTGGAGTCAATGTAGGTTAAACATGATAAAAGTAGTGTATCAATATTACTATATATAAAGTATTTTGTTTGACTAAAAACACTTTGCTGAATATTTGCAACTTCTGGGTAATCCAGACGTTGATTAAATGAATCCAAACTGCCGAAGTAAATGTTCATCTAGGTGAAGATAAGAACATTGATTTTTGATTCAGACCTCCGTTCCCGAACAGTTTCTCTTATTGCTCCATGTCCTCTGTGCAGTTTGTTCTACAAGATGAATTTGAACGAGAGAATTGTGGCGTCATAACGCAAAGCAGTTCTGTTTCAAAGATAGGAAATACAGCTTTAAATTGTCTGGATGATACAATAAATGACCCCGATGCCCCTGATCAGATCAATAGAACGTATAAAGGCATTCATTAATCTTTGACAAGCAATTATAGCAACTTTCAAATTATTATCACTCTTTAAGGAAATGTCTCTGAAGTTTGATTTAGTAATCCAGACATGCATTGAACTTTCCTCCATTCCATATATCTGATTTAGCCTATTTCTAATTGACATGGACATGTCTTCTGGTCCAGACTATTTCTAATTGACATGGACATGTCTTCTGGTCCAGACTATTTCTAATTGACATGGACATGTCTTCTGGTCCAGACTATTTCTAATTGACATGGACATGTCTTCTGGTCCAGACTATTTCTAATTGACATGGACATGTCTTCTGGTCCAGACTATTTCTAATTGACATGGACATGTCTTCTGGTCCAGACTATTTCTAATTGACATGGACATGTCTTCTGGTCCAGACTATTTCTAATTGACATGGACATGTCTTCTGGTCCAGACTATTTCTAATTGACATGGACATGTCTTCTGGTCCAGACTATTTCTAATTGACATGGACATGTCTTCTGGTCCAGACTATTTCTAATTGACATGGACATGTCTTCTGGTCCAGACTATTTCTAATTGACATGGACATGTCTTCTGGTCCAGACTATTTCTAATTGACATGGACATGTCTTCTGGTCCAGACTATTTCTAATTGACATGGACATGTCTTCTGGTCCAGACTATTTCTAATTGACATGGACATGTCTTCTGGTCCAGACTATTTCTAATTGACATGGACATGTCTTCTGGTCCAGACTATTTCTAATTGACATGGACATGTCTTCTGGTCCAGACTATTTCTAATTGACATGGACATGTCTTCTGGTCCAGACTATTTCTAATTGACATGGACATGTCTTCTGGTCCAGACATTTCAATTCTATTCCGATGCCATGGATAAAGCCCAGTGTTACAATTTATGTCGACATAAGATAGCCATGAGCCGTGCCAAAGATGGAGTCAAGTAAGGGGGCAAACGACAACACGGTCTCTGTTGAGTCACCCTGCCTGGACTGGACCAGACTAGACAAGCACAAACTTGAGCCAATGCAACAAGAGCTGTGCCCAGGACACCGCCTTCTCTCTATGCAAGAAATTCTCACTGTTGCCTTGAGCATGTACCAAAATGCATCTGTTTTTGTGTTCCCTCTGTCAACAACAATAATGTCCTTTCAGTGTGAAAATTAGGATCTTGGCTGCAGATTGGAATTTTCCTTACTCTACCTTGTTTTAAGGGCATCTCTGGTGGGGGGGGGGGGGTGCTGAGGTTCCCATTAGGTCCCTTGAGGGTTTCGGACGACATTATCCCACTAGTGTTCTCTTGGGGCCATGATGTTCCCTTGGGACCATCATGTTCCCTTGGGATCATCATGCAATGTCCTAAGGACTAGTAAAATTAATGTCCTAAATGGTTCTCAGTGACATCCTGGGAACTTACAGGGAACCTAGACAAAGGTCCCCATGAGAACGTTCCCTTGAGACCATCACGTGACATTCTTAGAACATTCTCAGAACTTCAGAGGGATAATGTCACGCCAAAACTCTTAAGGGACCTATAATGGGAACATCGCCGACTGTCCTCAGGACGTCCCCTGTTTGCTGGGTTTCCACCACACAGGACTCCTCATTACATCGCCGTCATAATGCCCTCCCTCCTTCCCCACCCTCCCCATACCTGCTTTGTGTATCACCTAAATCTTTCCCCACTTTCCCACAGAGGCTGAACAAAAGTGTATTGAAAGAAAAAAAAAACCTTACCTCTTTTGCCATAGGAAGGTTTTTTTTGTTGTAGAAAAAAAGTTGGCTTCTAACCCAGTTACCTTCTATAAACTGTGCAGGATTCTTGGCAGCCTCACGTGGTTCATCTGAGGACAATGCCGAACTGGAAAAACAGCCAGTGCCTCCCGCATACTGAGACAGAAGTGATTCAGAAACCACAACTGACGGAATATCATAAGGAAAGTCACTATAACCATCTATGCTGGCTTCCTTTCCCCGTGTAGATTCATTCCCCTGATAACTCCCTCATACTGTATTAAATAAAAATGGTGTCTCTTCCCCACTCTGAATCAAAGAGGAGCAGTGTTCCTCTTCAACTTGAATGAACTACCCAGTGGGCTCCGCGTAGCTCGGGCAACCGGCAGCCAGTCAAGTCACTGAGGATTAACAAGTTATTTTAATCTTTCTCATCTCGTTAAATAAGACATTCTCATCTCATTGGTCAAAAGACACAGGATGGAGTGTTGTTTCTTCATGTTTATGGTTGAGAGTACATCTTCTCTCATTATCTTCACAAACACATACATCAGAGATGGAACTAAACAGTTTTAATTGGCAACACATTGTTTTAATGCTATTGTACTGTAGGAAAATTGGACATTTCACTACAGCTTGGCACTACTCTACTAACAGTTACAGACAGGTATATAAACTGTAATCAACAATGTGGGTGGTACCAGTACAGTTTGTTGTTAAATAACTAGGACAAAAAAAGGACTGATATCTCTTACCAGGATATAACAGGGATGAGTTAACAATCTTTTCTCTCTTTAACTTTATGTTTTGCTCATTGTCCTAAAAGTATTCAAAATTGTTACCTGAATGCTCAAAATCATTAGAACGTCTTATAAACAACTGTAGCAGTTGATGTCATGATGACATCCCAGACTATATCTGAAGTTACCGTGTTTTTGCCGAAACAAAATGTAAGAAAACAAATGACTGTGATGTACCTGAATGCGGCCTGAAGGACACAACCACTGTATCTACAGTACAACTCACAGTGGTACAGTAGTAGTGCATGTCCATTTGATTTAAGTTTTAAACGATATACCAGACTCAAAGTAGTCTAGGAGCATCAATGGACAGATTATCCCAGCATGGTTTTTGATGGTAGATATAAAATGAATGAATTAACGTTTTGTCATGTACATTTAATTCATGAGCAGTGTCCAGGGCCCAGCAACTTCCCAAATCCAGCTCCAATGATTTAATTGAGTTGCAGTCTGTTGT
>NC_060189.1:8584503-8602003 GCF_021184085.1 Oncorhynchus gorbuscha
AGTAGCCCATGTGCCTCACCCTAATAATTTGGTCCCTTTCCATAACTTAGCCTACTGCTCTGACTTTGTGGTGCACATGTAGCCTATAGCCTGTTTTAAAGAAATGTCATCATCAAATATTGTAAGAGCTTTCATTTTCTGCTTATATGCCCCCTTTATTTATCCTAAGGTTCTGACTTGGATTACAGGGAGAATACTGTAAGAACGGCCCATGTTCTGAATTATGTTGCTGTACATTTCGAAAGTGCTGAACAAATAGTTATATTGACTACGTCTGTCTTAGCTCACTCATTATCTTATTTAAAATGACAGATTGCCTCTTATCTGCTCACAGTTCCTTTATGCCATAGCGTGTACATCTCAATTGTCATTAGAAACCACATGTGTTTTAACAAGTCAGACATATCAGCTATGTTTAAAAAAAGGCAGTAAATGAGGCTGTCAGACAAGTCTCTGCTGATAGCCAGGTGGTAAGGATTCACTCCATGTGTCACACTCCGATCTGTTTCAACTGTCTTTGTGCTTGTCTTCACCCCCCTCCAGGTGTCACCCATCTCCCCATTATCCCCTGTGTACTTATTTCCGTGTTCTCTGTTTGTCTGTTGCCAGTTCGCTTTTTTCGTGAAACCTACCGCCATTTGTTCCCCTACTCCTGCCTGTTTCTTGCTCCTCATTAGCCTGCCCCTGTTTCAGAAATAAACGTTTGTTTCCTCGACACTGTCTCCATCGGGGTCATATCTTAAACGTGATAATAATAATAATAATAGTAAACAGTATGGCAGCAACATAAGTGGTGGGTGTGTGTGGTGGTGAGCGGGGTATATAAGTGTAAGTGTGTTAGTGTGAGTGTGTGTGTAAGAGTGTCAGTGTGATAGGTGAATATACATGTTAACAGGGCTGACAAGTGACTGGTAGCAGGAATATATACATACTGATGGGAATATACTAGTATTAATACTGTATATACATGTAAACAGGGCTGACTGGTAGCAGGAATATGTACATACTGATGGGAATATATAAAGCGCTGTGCGCTATGATAAACTGCATCTAAGGGCTTTAATGAAGTGGCCGATGCGTTCATATAGAGGATGTTGCCATAGTCTAGGACCGATAGTGTCACGCCCTGATCTGTTTCACTTGTCCTTGTTATTGTCTCCACCCCCTCCAGGTGTCGCTGATTTCCCCCAGTGTATTTATTCTTGTGTTTCCTGTCTCTCTGTGCCAGTTCGTCTTGTATTTTTCCAAGTCAACCAGCGTTTTTCACGTTCTCCTGCTTTTTGCATTCTCCTTTTTCTATTCCTCCTGGTTTTGACCTTTGCCTGTTTCTGGACTTTGTACCCGCCTGTCTGACCATTCTGCCTGCCTTGACCTCAAGCCTGTCTACCACTCTGTACCTCCTGGACTCTGATCTGGTTGTGACCTTTTTGCCTGTCCACGACCATTCTCTTGCGAACCCCTTTGGATTAATAAACATTGTAAGACTCCAACCATCGGCATCCAGTGTCTGCATCTGGGTTTCACCTTGTGCCTCGATAGATAGGAACGTTGACTGAATAACCTGCCTTCCACGATTTAGCGAGAGGCAGGACCTATTTATTTTTTATAGGAACCCATTTTTATTCTCAGCTTCTTAACTAACTCATCAATATTCTTTTTAAAAGACAACTTGTCATCGTTCCAGATGCCCAGATATTTGTAAATGGGTTGCGTAGGAGCCAACATAAGCAGGGACACAATCAATACGGACACCATTCAAAGTACATATGCTTAAATCAGAGTTATTTTTATGCGCTCTAGAGCACAAAATATACTTAGTTTTTACCTACATTCAATATTAATTTCAGGTTAATAAAGTTTTTCTTTAATACAATGAATGCAGACTGTAGTTCTGATAGAGCCTGGTCAACTGTGGGGGCAATAGCATACACAACAGTATCATAGGCATACAAGTGCAGGTTGCAATTTTTTACAGACAAGTCAATATTGTTAATGTAAACTGTAAAAAATACCGGACCCAGAATTGACCACTGCTGGACACCTTTCGTAATATCTTTTTGTGTGTGCTTGATCTTGTTTGTTCTAAACTATGTAACTCTTATCTATTTTCTTATCATTTCCTCATAATCTCCCAGATGTCGTCTTTCCAAATATACAAAGTATTTGTGAAGGTCCGAATCATGTAGTTACACGTGAAAGAGCAGTTACTTTTGAGTATGTCTATTTAGATGGAAATCTACATTTTGCCATTACATTTATTAAGCGGTTTTAAGCAAGGCGTCTAGCATATCATAAATGTGTGCTAGTAAATTGATGAAATGAAAACAAAGACTCAGTAAAGGTTGAGGGGTTAAATGTTGAGTCAGCTTGAGGCTGGCAGAGGGAAGGGTCCAGGGTAAATTAAACCACAAATAACAAACGTGCCAAGATAAAATGGTGATTGAAAGCATCACTTAGCCCATTCTTCTCAGTTATGATGCCAGTCTGGCCCGATTTCTCATCTGAATGAGCTCAGATAGCCCTGAAGAAAACCAAGGGTTAGATCTATCTTTGACTCTGAATTGTTTAAAAGGGGTGTGTTTATCTGCCAAAGGAATACACATGAAGGAGAAATGTTCTAGAGCCAACTAAGGGTCAGGAATACACATGAAGGAGAAATGTTCTAGAGCCAACTAAGGGTCAGGAATACACATGAAGGAGAAATGTTCTAGAGCCAACTAAGGGTCAGGAATACAGGAGATAGCGGCTAAATCAGAGTAGAACATGTCATGTAAAACCCTTCAGGTAAATCCCAGCAACAAATAAATGTGTCTTCTGGTTTATGGACACATCTACAACCAGGAGCTCAAATTTCTTAGGAACAGAAATGTTTAAAGATTGGGGCGCCATCAAATTAGATTTGACATATATGGCCACTCCTTCCCCTTTCTGTAATCTGTCACATGTAAATATATTATAATAATTGAATAATAATATAGAGTGGGTACTAGCCTACCTGTTTGATGAAATGGGTACAAGAGGGAAGTGTGGGCACATATTCGTGGCTATAAACCAAAGACTACAAAAAATATAAACAAAATAGCTTACCTATCGCTCTTGTAATTTCTTTGGTATGGTCAGAATGAGCTGCCAAGGGCTGCTTGAATGCAGAGGGGAGTCAATATTGTGTTGTTGTTTCTTTGCGTTTTTTTCTCTTCCTCTGGTATACTGAGGCAATGTCTGTGTAAATGTGTCAACATATTTGAGGTGTTGGCAGTTGCATTAGCTTTTGTTGTCCTGTTGTGTTCTTCTGCTCTAATGTCTGGTGATGCACTTCCTGTTTCAACTTGGAGGTGTTCTGTTGGTGCTGGTTCTTCTCATTGAAGTAGACAGTCTGTATCTCTGGAGAGTGATGTGGTTCTGTTGAGGAGAGTGCTGTGGTTCTGGTCAGGAGAGTGCTGTGGTTCTGTGAGGAGAGTGCTGTGGTTCTGGTCAGGTGAGTGCTGTGGTTCTGTGAGGAGAGTGCTGTGGTTCTGGTCAGGAGAGTGCTGTGGATCTGGACAGGAGAGTGCTGTGGTTCTGTTGAGGAGAGTGCTGTGGTTCTGGACAGGAGAGTGCTGTGGTTCTGTTGAGGAGAGTGCTGTGGTTCTGGTCAGTAGAGTGTTGTGGTTCTGGTCAGGAGAGTGCTGTGGTTCTGTTGAGGAGAGTGCTGTGGTTCTGGACAGGAGAGTGCTGTGGTTCTGTTGAGGAGAGTGCTGTGGTTCTGGTCAGTAGAGTGTTGTGGTTCTGGTCAGGAGAGTGCTGTGGTTCTATTGAGGAGAGTGCTGTGGTTCTGGTCAGGAGAGTGCTGTGGTTCTGGTAACCTTTTTCCGCAGCTCTCTGTCCATCGCCGTTATAATCCTTTGGGAAGCCAAAATGTTCCCAAACTGGAGATTTAAACGATGATGGAGGATCATCAAATTCTGGTTTATCGACCCCACTACTTGCCGTAGTACAGAACTAGTTCCCCGGCTGCGCCTCACAAAATGACAGTTTGAAATGCTCCAGTCCAGATTTGAATTTAGATTACAACAAGCTCTAGTTGTTTTAACTGAATAGCCTGAAATGTTGTTTTTTTCAGCTCAGATTTACTTCAAATCCACTTATTGGTCACATATACGTGATTAGCAGATGTTATTGGTCACATACATGTGATTAGCAGATGCTATTGGTCACATACACGTGATTAGCAGATGTTATTGGTCACATACATGTGATTAGCAGATGTTATTGGTCACATACATGTGATTAGCAGATGTTATTGGTCACATACATGTGATTAGCAGATGCTATTGGTCACATACACGTGATTAGCAGATGTTATTGGTCACATACATGTGATTAGCAGATGCTATTGGTCACATACACATGATTAGCAGATGTTTTTGGTCACAGACACATGATTAGCAGATGTTATTGCGGGTGTAGCGAAATGCTTGTGCTTCTAGTTCCGACAGTGCAGTAATATCGAACAAGTAATATCTAACAAATTACACAACATATACCCAATACACATAAATCTAAGTAGGAATGAATTAAGACTATATACATAGTATATGGACGAACGATGTCAGAGTGGAACAGACTAAGATACCATAGAATAGTATGGAATACAGTATATACATATGAGATAAGTAATGCAAGATATGTAATCATTATTAAGTGAATGAGATACTGTAGAATAGTATAGAAAACAGTATATACATGAGTAATGCCAGATATGTAAACATTAAGTGACTAAGATACCATAGAATATCCTAGAATACATTATATACATATGAGATGTGTAATGCCAGATATGTAAACATTATTAAAGTGACTGGTGTTCCATTCCTTAAAGTGGCCAGTGATTTCTAGTCTTATCCTATAGGCAGCAGCCTCTAATGGCTGTTTAACAGTCTGATGGCCTTGAGACAGTGGCTCGGGTGGTTGATGTCCTTG
The DNA here is from genome assembly GCF_021184085.1 of Oncorhynchus gorbuscha. Classification (NCBI taxonomy): domain Eukaryota; kingdom Metazoa; phylum Chordata; class Actinopteri; order Salmoniformes; family Salmonidae; genus Oncorhynchus; species Oncorhynchus gorbuscha. Next base: position 8,589,463 of record NC_060189.1, read on the forward strand.
ATGATCTTTTTGTCCTTCCTGTGACATCGGGTGCTGTAAGTGTCCTGGAGTATGGGTAGTTTGCCCCCGGTAATGCATTGGGCAGACCGCACCACCCTCTAGAGAGCCTTGCGGTTGCAATTGTGCATCTGTAAATGTTTGTGAGGGTTTTAGGTGACAAGCCACATTTCTTTACCCTCCTGAAGTTGAAGAGACTCTGTTGAGCCTTCTTCACCACTCTGTCTGTGTGGGTGGTCCATTTCAGTTTGTCAGTGATGTGTACGTCGAGGAACTTGAAGCTTTCCACCTTCTCCACTGTGGTTCCGTCAATGTAGATAGGGGGTGCACCCTGTGCTTTTTCCCGAAGTCCACAATCATCTCCTTTGTTTTGTTGACGTTGAGTGAGAGGTTGTTTTCAAGGCACCACACTCCCAGAGCCCACAACTCGTCTCTGTAGGCTATCTCGTCATCATTGGTAACCATGCCTACTACTGTTTTGTTGTCTGCAAACTTGATGATTGAGTTGGAGGTGTGCTTGGCCACGCAGTCATTGTTGAACAGGAAGTACAGGAGGGTACTGAGCAGACACCCTTGTGACCCACTGGAATTGTGATACAGTGAATTATAAGTGAAATAATCTGTCTGTAAACAAGTGTTGGAAAAATGACTTGTGTCATGCACAAAGTAATGTCCTAACCGACTTGCAAAAACTACAGTTTGTTAACAAGAAATTTGTGGAGTGGTTGAAAAACAAGTTTTAATGATTCCAACCTAAGTGTATGTAAACTTTCGACTTCAACTGTAACCATAACAGCTCAAAGAGAAATGGGAAATCTCTCACCTTCGTATCCATTTCACAGCAACTAGCTGAAAAATGTATCCGTTTCTCTCACAGTAGCCAGTTAACTAGTTAGGAAACTTTAGCAAGCGGAATCCTTATGTTCAACGATATCTCAGTTTGCTAACAAAAATAGCAAATACAACTTATTCCTGTCTGTAGATAGCCACCAGCTAGTTAGGTATCTTTTGTTAGTTGTCAAATTGACAAAATCCCTGGTGTTGCAACACAGAAACTACCAACGTCGGTTAGCCTACTCTCCATGTCAAGGTAGTTGATGCAAACTAACCACTTTGTGAATTGCAGTCATTAAAAACAACATCTGTGATCTTCATCTTGTTCGCTACTAGTTTGTGTCCGAAGATTGTTTAGGCCAAGGCAATGATGGTAGTGATGTCAGAAAGCTGGGACTTCCTACACATGTCCCATTTCCGACATCTACTCATCTACTCTGAAATGTTGGCAGAAGGTGTACGGACTTCTTAAACTGAAGTTTTCAAAGATTGAAGAAATAAGCCTAAGAGAGACTTGGCCTCATCTGACCACTGTTCTGTCCTTCACTGCATATTAGTGGTCAGTTGTCCATCTGTGCATCCACGGATGCCAATATTTGCCAAGAGCATCAACTCAGGACAGATGGCACATGGCACCAAGAGGGGGTGGGAGAAACAAATGAGTGCAGATCAGCCTCTTTGCCTTTCATTGCGGCTCCTCAACTTCACCAACATCTCTATTCATGTGTCCAAATGCCTTTAAGGGGAAATCTGGGATGCGAAAAGACAACAAAGCGGCCACCCTGGCACTTGTTTTGGTAAGCAGCTGAGGGATGGGGCTGGAGAAATGGAACAAATCTCTAATTCATGTACAGAGCTATGGATCCAAGGACTGACCATCCACGAGATCTCAAATACCATGTTTTGAAGCTATACAGTGTTTGTTTACAATGTAATTGTTTACAAACAATCAAGTAAAACAAGCCCATATTTCGGGTTCTTATGGGATTACACAGTTGAACTAAGCTCATGACAAGGCATTTATCAATTACAATCTTCAGTAATCAATGGCTATATCATTAATTTTAACATCGAAACATTTTGTTACCAATCCCAGTTTCCCCATGAAATGTTTTGTCTTGTATTTGAAGAGCTATTCTAACATGTATTGGCATTGCAGTTTACGTCATGTCATTTTTTTTAGTAACACTTCTCACTTGAATGTCGAATGCAAAAGGTGTTGTAGTTCACACACTGAGCATCTATAATATAATAATATAATAATATATGCCATTTAGCAGACGCTTTTATCCAAAGCGACTTACAGTCATGTGTGCATACATTCTACGTATGGGTGGTCCCGGGGATCGAACCCACTACCCTGGCGTTACAAGCGCCATGCTCTACCAACTGAGCTACAGAAGGACCACAGCACGGAGAACTGATACAGCACACTGCAAGTGATAGAAGCAAAATCTTGTTTGACTTCACATGAGTAAATCATAGGTCATTTACAAATGTATGGCTGTTGGTTTAACACTGTGGCTGTTGATTTTAACACTGTGGCTGTTGATTTTAACACTGTGGCTGTTGATTTTAACACTGTGGCTGTTGGTTTTAACACTGTGGCTGTTGATTTTAACACTGTGGCTGTTGATTTTAACACTGTGGCTGTTGATTTTAACACTGTGGCTGAAAGTGTGCCTTGCCAATCAGTTCATATTTGCCTTATCAATATGTACCTGTCTTCTTCTATTTATTTTATGTACAGGTCATTATGTTGGGTATAATCAGGCAAATAATCTATTTCCTTTATGTACAGGTCATTATGTTGGGTATAATCAGGCAAATGATCAGTTGTCCTCATAAGGTCATGGAGGACAGTGTTAATTGGATAAGTGCTTGGCTCGTTGTGACTTTAGTGGCGGGGAGCTAAACATGTGGTGAACCGGTGACCCGGATAATAAGGTGAAATACTACTTGGATTTGCAGGTCATTACAAGTCAGTACATGTTGTGATTCAGGAAAGGCTATCCGAGTTTGACACAAAATACCAATGGTGTGTCTATGCACAAAATAAACCAATTGATGGGTTCAGATGTAGTTGACTAATCCAGTATGTGTTATTATAGGCCTAATCTTGTGGCAGGTAGCCTAGCGGTTTAGAGAAAGTTTTATGGTTTGCTGGTTTGATTTTGGATGGTTCGAATCCCAGGGTCGACTAAAAATCTGTCAATGTCCCCTTGAGCAAGGCAGTAAATATAAATTACATATTTAAATTGACATACTGTATATTTTAACATATCATAGCATCATAATTACATTGAGAGATATCTACAGCAAATACAAAAGTCTTGTTTCCTGTAAACTTTCAGAGATTGGCTTTAGTCCCGTGTCAATTTTTTTCAAAGGGTTTTGCAATAATTAGATGTGACATCAGGACAAGAGGCTGTGGTTTGATACATTACCTTTGGCAAATACCCCCCAAAATGACGCCGTAAGTGTTGGCATTTGTTTTATGCTCATTTTAAGTTAGCCTACAGCACTTTATAGCATAAACATCTAATTATAGGATTTGACATTCTCCATTCAACCTGGCTTTATTTAAGTCATTGCAATAATTTACAAATAATTTTTCTTCACTTTGAGGGTGAAATTGAGTCTTTAATAAAGGCTGTCACAACTTTCCCCTCAAGATTCAGAAATTCCCTGTATGAGGTAATATATAGTCAAATCAAATGCGTAGCATGAAAGGAATATACATACATCTCTTTTCTATCATTGATAGTTCCTATTCATGTCAGTTTCTGCATTGTGCCATGTGCGAAGACCCCCCCCCCATGCATTACAACCTAACTCAGTGGGCCTGCGCTGCTCTTGTTTCAAAGGAATAAAATGCATCACCACCTCCGACCATTTTCACTGGGTTCCCTTTCATCTGCTGGATATTAATATAAGAAATATGAGGTTCCTGCAGCTTCCACATCAATCAGAGGAGTGTAGGCCCCACAGGGGAGTGCCAGACCCTTGGTTAAGAACTGTTCGGTCTCCAGGCAGAGAGAGAGAGAGGACATCATGTGCTGTGTGAGGCTAACTGGGGGGGGGGTTAAAGGTTGGGGGGGGGCTGCTTCTTTATTTAATTTATTTAATCTTTATTTAACTAGACAAGTCAATTTAGAAACAATTCTGATTTACAATTACGGCCTACCAAGAAGCAGAAGGCTTCCTGTGGGGACGGGGGCCGGGTCATCTGTGCCACCAGGCCGGGTTGTCTGCGCCACCAGGCCGGGTTGTCTGTGCCACCAGGCCGGGTCGTCTGTGCCACCAGGCCGGGTCGTCTGTGCCACCAGGCTGGGTAGTCTGTGCCACCAGGCCGGGTCGTCTGTGCAGGCCGGGTCGTCTTTGCCACCAGGCCGGGTCGTCTGTGCCACCAGGCCGGGTCGTTTGTGCCACCAGGCCGGGTCGTCTGTGCCACCAGGCCGGGTCGTCTCTGCCACCAGGCCAGGTCGTCTGTGCCACCAGGCCGGGTCGTCTCTGCCACCAGGCCGGGTCGTTTGTGCCACCAGGCCGGGTCGTCTGTGCCACCAGGCCGGGTCGTCTGTGCCACCAGACCGGGTCGTCTGTGCCACCAGGCCAGGTCGTCTGTGCCACCAGGCCGGGTCGTCTGTGCTCCAGTGACCCCGGCTTCACCAGTGGACAGGTGGCAAGTAAAAGGCAAGAGGGGACAGAGTGAATAAGATAAATGCGGTCAAAGAGCATGTACAGTAAGTTTAAAGGGGAATGGAAACACTTTAGGAAGTAAATCTATGCAAAGAGGTGTTCAATTTACATTCCCCTTTAAAACAGGTTAAACAGCAAGTCTGTTGAGGAAGGCAGAAGTTCCACTTCCTGTTATATGGCGTCATAATAAGTAGTGGGGTGACTTCCGAAAGAGTGCGTAGCAAGAGGATAATCCGGTTAGCATTTGTTGTCACACAGCCATCATTTTGTTACGCCAGAGCACATAGGGCAGAAGAGTACATCCTCTTGCTCTGTGCTCACTCTGAAATATCTTTGGCTGCTGTTTAAACCCCCACACCAGTAGAAAACCACTTTTTTTGGTGAAAGATGATGGCCAGAGCTTACCCATGAAGTTGCCCAATGATTAGGGATCAATAAGTCATGTATTTGTAAACGTACGATAGACACTGAGTGTACAAAACATTAAGAGCACCTGCTCATTCCATGACAAAGACTGACCAGGTGAATCCAGGTGAAATCTATTAAATCGTATTAACGTCACTTGTTAAATCCACTTCAGGAGGAGACAGGATAAAGAAGGATTGTTAAGCCTTGAGACAATTGAGACATGGATTCTGTATATGTGCCATTCAGAGGCAAACCCAATATTAGGAAGGTGTTTGGTATACTGAGTGTATATATACAGTACCAGTCAAAAGTTTGGACACACCTACTCATTCAAGGATTTTTCTTTATTTTTTAAAACTATTTTCTACATTGTAGAATAGTAGTGAAGACCTCAAAACTATGAAATAACACATATGGAATCATGTAGTAACCAAAAAAGTGTTACAAAAATGAACATTTTAGATTCTTCAGAGTAGCCACCCTATACCTTGATGACAGCTTTGCATACTCTTAGTATTCTCTCAACCAGCTTCACCTGGAATGCTATTCCAACAGTCTCAAAGGAGTTCCCACATATGCTGAGCACCTTTATTTAACTAGGCAAGTCAGTTCAGAACAAATTCTTATTTTCATTGAATCCGTATGTGTTATTCCAGAGTTTTGGTGTCTTCACTATTTTTCTACAATGTAGAAAATAATATAAAGAAAGAAAAACCCTTGAATGAGTAGGTGTGTCAAAACTTTTGACTGGTACTGTATACAGTTGAAGTTGAAAGTTTACATACACCTTAGCCAAATACATTTAAACTCAGTTTTTACAATTCCTGACATTCAATCCTTGTAACAATTCCCTGTCAGTTAGGATCACCACTTTTTTTAAAGAATGTGAATTGTCAGAATATTAGTAGAGAGAATGATTTATTTCAGTTTTTATTTCTTTCATCACATTCCCAGTGGGTCAGCAGTTTACATACACTCAATTAGTATTTGGTAGCATTGCATTTAAATAGTTTAACTTGGGTCAAACGTTTTGGGGAGCCTTCCACAAGCTTCCCACAATAAGTTGGGTGAATTTTGGCCCATTCCTCCTGACAGAGCTGGTGTAACTGAGTCAGGTTTGTAGGCCTCCTTGCTCACACACACTTTTTCAGTTCTGCCCACACATTTTCTATAGGATTGAGGTCAGGGCTTTGTGTTGGCCAATCCAATCCCTTTTTGCCACAACTTTGGAAGTATGCTTCTGGTCAGTGTCCATTTGGAAGACCCATTTGCGACCAAGCTTGAACTTCCTGACTGATGTCTTGAGATGTTGCATCAATATATCCACATCATTTTCCAACCTCATGCAGCCATCTATTTTGTGAAGTGCACCAGTTTCCTCCAGCATCTTCACAAGGGCCTTTGCTGTTGTTCTGGGATTGATTTGCACTTTTCACACCAAAGTACGTTCATCTCTAGGAGACAGAATGCGTCTCCTTCCTGAGCGGTATCACGGCTGCATGTTCCCATGGTGTTTGGAATTTGGAAATTGCTCCCAAGTATGAACCAGACTTGTGGAGGTCTACAATTTTTTTCTGAGGTCTTGGCTGATTTATTTGGATATTTCCATGATGTCAAGCAAAGAGGCACTGAGCTTGAAGGTAGGCTTTGAAATACATCCACAGGTACACCTCCAATTGACTCAAATGATGTCAATTAGCCTATTCGAATCTTCTAAAGCCATGACAATTTCCAACCTAAGGCACAGTCAATTTAGTGTATGTACACTTCTGACCCACTGGAATTGTGATACAGTGAATTAGAAGTGAAATAATCTGTCTGTAAACAATTGTCTGAAAAATGACACACAATGCCCCATAATGACACAGCAAAAACAGTTGTCATATTTACAATAGTATTTGACTATTCAAGCGATTACAGTGTCTTCTTGGGTATGACACTGCAAGTTTGGCACACCTGTATTTGGGGAGTTTCTCCCATTTTTCTCTGCAGATCCTCTCAAGCTCTGTCAGTTTGAATGAGGAGCGTTGCTGCACAGCTATTTTCAGGTCTCTCCATAGATGTTGGATCGGGTTCAAGTCCGGGCTCTGGCTGGGCCACTCAAGGAAATGTAGAAACTTGTCCCGAAGCTAGTCCTGTGCTGTCTTGGCTGTTTGCTTAGGGTCGTTGTCCTGTTGGAAGATGAACCTATGCCCCCGTCTGAGGTCCTGAGTGCTCTGGAGCAGGTTTTCATCAATGATCTCTCTGTACTTTTCTCTGTTCATCTTTGCCTCAATCCTGGCTAGTCTCCCAATCCCTGCCGCTGACAAACATCCCCACAGCATCATGCTGCCACCAGCATGCTTCAGTGTAGGTATGGTGCCAGATTTCCTCCAGATGTGATGCTTGTTATTCAGGCCAAAGAGTTCAATCTTGGTTTCATCAGACCAGAGAATCTTGTTTCTCATGGTCTGAGAGTCTTTAGGTGCCTTTTGGGGCAAACTCCAAGTAGGATGTCATGTGCCTTTTACTGAGGAGTGGCTTCCGTCTGGTCACTCTACCATAATGGCCTGATTGGAGGGCTGCAGAGATGGTTGTCCTTCTGGAAGATTATCCCATCTCAACAGAGGAGCTCTAGTGCTCTGGCAGAGTGACCATTGGGTTCTTGGTCACCTCCATGACCCAGGCCCTTCTCCCCTGATTGCTCAGTTTGGCCGGGCGGTGATCTGGTTCCCAAATACTTCCATTTAAGAATGATGGAAGCCATTGTGTTCTTGGGGACCTTCAATGCTGCAGAAATGTTTTGGTACTCTTTCCCAGATATGTGCCTTGACACAATCCTGTCTCTGAGCTCTACAGATAATTCCTTCGACCTCATGTCTTGGTAATTGCTCTGACATGGACTGTGGGACCTTATATAGACAGTGTGTGCCTTTCCAAATCATGTCCAGTCTTTTCCCTTTACCCCAGGTGGACTCCAAACAAGTTGTTGAAACATCTCAAGGATGATCAGTGGAAACAGGATACACCTGAGTCAATTTTGAGTCTCTGAATTCTTATGTAAATAATGTATTTCTGTTTTTTATTATTAAAACATTTGTAAACATTTCTTAAATCCGGTTTTCACTTTGTCATTATGGGTGTGTAGATTTGTGTGTAGATTGATGAGGATATTTTTCTATCAAATCCATTATAGAATAAAGCTGTAACGTAACACAATATGGAAAAAGTCAAGGGGTCTGAATACTTTCCGAATGCACTTTATACATGACAATTTTATACATGGTATAATTACGTGATATGATAGCATTTTGCAAACCCTCTCCCCCCGTTGCTTCAATGGTTTCGACCACTGAAGTATTTCTTCACTACACGCTTCACTGCTTTGATTGGTGTAACGTGAGCTAGAAACCACAAGTGTCTCTCCAGATAATGAAAAGGCTCCCGGGAAAGAACATTCAAGGAGCTTATAATTGCATGTCATCTGCAGTGTGCATGATCATGAGCAAAGTCATAGTAGCCTATCATTTCACTTCTCCTGTGAGAACCATGAACACGGCTGGCTTGGTTTTGCTGTACCGCAGCCGAAGCCAGTTTCCATCTGTGGTAAAGCTTTCCCTAAATCAATGCTCGTGACAAATCCAGCTCCAGAACCAGCCATAGAGCCAGTTGGCTAATCTTTTGAATAAGAGCTTTCCACACCTGGATGGTGCAACATTTTCCCGTTAGTATTTTCAAAATTCTTCAAGCTCTGTCAAATTGTTTTTTGATCATTGCTAGGCAACCATTTTCAGGTGTTGCCATAGATGTACAAGCAGATGTAAGTCAAAACTGTAACTCGGCCAGTCAGGAACATTCACTGTCTTCTTGGTAAGCAACTCCAGTGTAGATTTGGCCTTGTGTTTCAGGTTATTGCCCTTGTGAAAGGTGAATTCATATCCCAGTGTCTGGTGGAAAGCAGACTGAACCAGGTTTTCTCTAGGATTTTGCCTGTGCTTTGCTCCATTCCATTTATGTTTTATCCTTAAAAACTCTTAATGATTGCAAGCATACCCATAACATGATGCAGCCACCACTATGCTTGAAAATATGGAGAGTGATACTCAGTAATGTGTTGTATTGGATTTGCCCAAGACACAATTCTTTGTATTCAGGACTAAAAGTTAATTGCTTTGACACATTTCTTTACATTATTACTTTAATGCCTTGTAGCAAACAGGATACATGTTTTGGAAATGTTTAATTCTGTACAGGCTTCCTTCTTGTCACTCTGTCAATTAGGTTAGTCATGTGGAGTAACTACAATGTTGTTGATCCATCCTCAGTTTTCTCCTATCACAGCCATTACATTTAGAAAATGTTTTAAAGTCACCATTGGCCTCATGGTGAAATCCCTGAGTGGTTTCCTTCCTCTTCGCCAACTGAGTTAGGAAGGAGGTCTGTATCTATGTAGTACCTGGGTGTATTGATACACCGTCCAAAGTGTAATTAATAACTTCACCATGTTCAAAGGGATATTAAATGTCTGCTTTTTTCTTTTTTTGTACCCATCTTCCAATAGGTGCCATTCTTTGCGAGTCATTGGAAAACCTTCCTGGTCTTTGTGGTTGAGTCAGTGCTTGAAATTCACTGCTCAACTGAGGGACCTTACAGATAATTGAATGTGTGGGGTACAGCGATGAGGTAGTCATTCAAAAACCATATTAAACACTATTGTTACACACAGAGTGAGTCCATGCAACTTATTATACAACTTGTTAAGCAAATGTTTACTCCTGAACTTTTGTTTTTTAATTAATTTGTGAAAATTTTGAGAAACACAATTCTACTTTGACATGATGGGATATTGTGTGTAGGCCAGTGACCAAAGAAACTACATTTAATCAATTTAAAATTCAGGCTGTAACACAACTAAATCTGGAAAAAGTCAAGGGGTTTGAATACTTTCTGAAGGCACATACCAGAGTCAAAAGATTCAAAACTTTAATTTCCAGTCAATGAATCATCCTGACATTTTGAAACGGTTGTATATGTTTGTCCCGTGTGGTTTCCTGTCCTCTCATGTTTTCCAGGAAAGCGGGGTGATTTTGGGATGAAAGCAATTTTAATTTACGATAATGTTACAAGTTTTGTCACAAAGGCCTGCGGGTCCAATGAAACTGTGCAAGCCTTCAAAAGTGGGCGGGTATCTATCGTTCTTTCAAGTTTTGTAAGGGCTAGACTTGTGCTAGAAAGAGTATGAACACCTGCCATCCATCAAATGATTTTATTAACTAGTTGACTAAGTCACTTACACAGTAGTCTGCCGTTGGAAATATCTGGTGTTATACGGGGTGGCGGTTGCTGCAGTATATATTGATGTAGGATTTTAACTTGATCACCCCGTTGCAGGAGAACTTTGATTTTCATTGCAGGAAATCCAATCAAATCAAATTTTCTTGGTCACATACACATATTTAGCAGATGCTGTTGCGGGTGTAGCGAAATGCCAAACTTGTAAATGTGAATGCCAAACTTTAACGTGTACTTGAGTGTTAAAAATGCTTCTGAAGTTTGTAATTCCACTTGAAAAAAAATGTACCTTGTGAAAAAGGAATCACCCCTACAAAAATGTCCATTAAATATAATGCATATAATAATTCATATTTCCTGTTGCTGCGGGATTATTATCCTGCTGTAGCAAACTGGCTCAAATTAAGATCCCACATCTGTATACTTAAGAAGATACTGCTGCTTATAGTTGAAACCTTTTGATGTAGGCAGAAGGAAAGAGAGAGAGAGTAAATGCCTGCAGCCTTGCTATTTTGGGATATCATGTAGCCTACATTCTTGGACAAAAAAACATCTGGATCTCAATCAGATTGTTTCCCAAAGGTTTCTCAGAAAAGACTAGAGGCGGTGATGAAGGTCTAAAAACATCCGCTGAATTAGTTCTATCCCTCGGCAGGCTTAGCCTCGTCATTATTATACACTGCCTTTGGAAAATATTCAAACAGCTTGACTTTTTCCACATTTTGTTACGTTACAGCCTTATTATACAATCTATTAAATCGTCCAAACCCCCTCGTCAATCTACACACAATACCCCACAATGACAAAGGAAAAACCGGTTTTTAGAAATGTTAGCTTATTTATATATAAAAAATAAGAAATATCCCATTTACATAAGTAGTCATAAGTAGTCGCTACAAGTTTGGCACACCTGTATTTGGGGAGTTTCTCCCATGGGGAGCTTTGTTGCACAGCTATTTTCAGGTCTCTCCAGAGATGTTTAATCGGGTTCAAGTCTAGGCTCTGGCTGGGACACTCAAGGACATTCAGAGACTTGTTCCGAAGCCACTCCTGTGCTGTCTTGGCTGTGTGCTTAGGGTCGTTGTCCTGTTGGAAGGTGAACCTTCACCCCCGTCTGTGGTCCTGAGCGCTCTGGAGCAGGTTTTCATCAAGGATCTCTCTGTACTTTGCTCCATTCATCTTTCCCTCTATCCTGACTAGTCTCCCAGTCCATGCCTCTGAAAAACATCCACACAGCATGATGCTGCCACCACCATGCTTCACCATAGGTATGGTGCCAGGTTTCCTCCAGGTGTGACGCTTGGAATTCAGGCCAAAGAGTTCAATCTTGGTTTCATTAGACCAGAGAATCTTGTTTCTCATGGTCTGAGAGTCTTTAGGTGCCTTTTGACAAACTCCATGCGGGCTGTCATGCGCCTTTTACTAAGGAGTGGCTTCCGTCTGGTCACTCCACAATAATGGCCTGCAGAGATGGTTGTTCTTCTGGAAGGTTCTCCCATATCCACAGAGGAACTCTAGAGCTCTGTCAGAATGACCATCGGGTTCTTGGTCACATCCCTGATCAAGGCCCTTCTCCGCCGATTGCTCAGATTTGTCCGGTGGCCATCTCTAGGACAAGTCTTGTTGGTTCCAAACTTCTTCTATTTAAAAATGATGGAGGCCACTGTGTTCTTTGGTACCATTCCCTAGATCTGTGCCTCAACACAATCGTGTCTCTGAGCTCTACGGACAATTCCTTTGACCTCATGGCTTGGTTTTTGCTCTGACATGCCTTGTCAACTGTGGAACCTAATATAGACAGGTGTGTGCCTTTCCAAATCATGTCCAATCATTTTTATTGACTACAGGTGGAGTCCAATTGAGTTGTATTAACATCTCGAGAATCATCAATGGAAACAGCATGCATCTGAGCTCAAATTCGAGTCTCATAGCAAAGGGTCTGAATACTTATGTGAAATAAGATATTTCAGTTTTTTATTTTTAATAAATTCACAAAAAAAAAATCTAAAAACCTGTTTTACGCTTTGTCATTAGGGGGTATTGTGTGTATATTGCTGGGGATGGTTTTTTATTTAATCTATTTTAGAATAGGGCTGTAACGTAACAAAATGTGGACAACGTCAAGGGGTCTGAAAACTTTCCGAAGGCACTAAAGCTTATCATTATTATATATAGACCCCATAGCTTATCATTCTTATATATAGACCGTAAATCTGATCATTTAACCAAATTTTCATCGCATTTGGGGCCCCAGGGCACCCGACTTCCAGACTACACATTTTATCACGAGGCTACAAGAAAATCTTGAAAATTTAAAGCAAATTTCCTGCAA